>NC_056743.1:483072737-483202737 GCF_019279795.1 Protopterus annectens | reverse complement strand
CTGGGTGTTGAGTCATTGGACTCGGTTTCATTTCATTAAAGACATCAGCTTGTTTCTGTGGAGATTGGTGTTGTTTGCTCAGTTGGAGCTTGAGAGTGGGGAGTGCAAGCTTGGGGAGGTTGAGTGGTTGGCTTGGTGGAACTGACCCTGGTTTCACTGGTGGTGGTGGAGTGCTGGCCATTGTATTTCCCTGTTCTGGCACTTGGCAGCATTCCTACAGCCCGGTAATTCCAGTGTGGATGTTGAGTGTTGGTTCACGGACTTGAGAGTAGCTGTTCATGGCTGTGCATGTGAGGTCAGGCTTCGCATCGCTCATGGTTCTCTCGTGCCTCTCAATGATGCAGATTTCATGGAATGTTCAGATTTGCCTCATATGTTAGATGTGTTCCTCAAAATTGAGGTTTGTGGCAAATTGTTGAGGATTAAAGTGGGTAGGGTGGAGTCAAAATGACAGATTCAGGCTTCATACCTTTCAAAAAAATGTATGTTAATGCAAAACTTTACACTTTTTACCTTCTAAGGTCATAAGAACATAATTAAAGATGGTATCTTTTTGCACTTTTCACCTCATTGTTTGTGGCTTTGTCAGATTGCCTGCTCTAAGAGATGGAGAGGTAGTCATGTGGTGCCCATTTACAAGGGTCCCCTGCTTAGTTGGAGGGCAGGTTGGCTGTTGGTTGATGGGGATGAAGGCTGGATGTTTAGTGATGTTGTGCCAAAAAAAAAAAAGAAGCTGTTAATTGGGCAGAAAGCCATTGACAGTGGGTCTAGAATGGTGGGATTTCACTCACATTGCAGCTGGATTGGTTCTCACATGGTAATGTGGTTTTGGTATGGAAAGCAACTGGGGGTTTGCAGTTGGTCATAGCTTCTCTGTCCTGGTATACAAGCAAAGTATAGGTCCCTGTTGTCATTGGTGGGGGTTTGGAGCATCTCTTTGGTGAGGAGCTCTGTTTTCTGGTGCTGGAAAGTAGGTTCAGGATTAGGTGATGGGGTGGTCTGCCGTGCCCGTTTTCTGAGTTATTTTGTATGACTGAATCTGCGTTTCACAGGCATTGAGTGGGTCAGAATGATGGTGATGCCCATGTGCAGTGTGGCTCTGCTAGTGATTTGGAATCCTTTCAGAGGGTCTATCTTGCTGATCCATCTTCCGTTTTTGGTCTGGTGGATGGTTTGTCATTTCTGAGTTGTGTCACTACTAATTGCTTTGAGGATTGGCATTGCACTTGTTCAGGTGATTATTTTGTGAAAAAGAAAAATATAACAGTAATATATGGATAGCTTTGGGCAGGAATATTTGACCTTCCATGTGAGAATGAGTTTTAAATGTCTTTGTGATGTTCTTTTTGATGAGTGTATTTATAATGGGGTATATTTTCTTTGTTTCTGCTTGGTGGGCATATGTCAAGGGGATGCTTCAAAGACAAGCTTGGGCTTCTGATGGGGTTCATTGATGGTGGCCATCTTCTGGAGTGGCCTTGGGTCTTGTATTGTGGAGGTTGGGCTAGAGGCATTCAGGACCCGTGCTGCTTGCCTTTTCACAGGCTGCATTGTCTGACGTGGTGATGTTTGGTTAGAGAATATAAAAGCAGATGCAACGCTCTGCAAATTTTGTGGCGGCATGCCCTACATTAGTGTCATAAGTTAGGTCCAATGGAGAGGCAAAAAAAAAAAAGTGCAGAGAGGCTTAACGAGTTTAGCTTGCACTGCTTGATGCAGCTTCTGGGAAAGGCTGTGAGTGGTGTTGGGCACGTGGGTTTGTACTTGGCAGCTTTTGAGTTTATAAGGAAGGTACTGGAGATTGTTCTTGTTTGCGGGCTTGTTGGCTAATTTTGCACTTCGAGGTTGAGAGGAGATTGCAGAGTGACCGATATGTGAGGTCATTAAGACTGTCCCGGGTAATGGCTGTACTGTCTCACAGTAGGTTTTAATTTGAATTCTCCACAGAGTGGAAGAAATATGCATGGTTCTGGTGGCATGCTATGAATCGCGGACTAATATACAGCATATACTGAGAATTTGGTCCCCGATTGCTCCATTACAGATAATAGTGGTTCATGGCAAATTAATGGTAAATCATTAAAGTGTGGTTTAAATGTGATGGATGTTTTACTTTCACACCTTGCCATTCGGAAGATTCATAAAAGCAAAACTGTAATTGTCAACTTTCTGGTCTTGTAAGAGCAGTATTTAAAAATAGTCCTTAGATTTTTGTTTGCAATCTCACTTATGGTTTTTGTCCAGATTTCTTGCTTTAAGAGGTTAACAAGTATATTGTGTGTATGGGGCATTGTTTATTCATGGTAGATGTTTTTCATTTGCTTTACTTTCTTAGACCTAACTTGGGAGTGATCCCGGAGAGCTAGGCAGGTAACTGCAGTATATTCCTTTTAACTTTGATCTGGTTGTTTACAAGATGGTTATTCTGGCAGGCTACTTTATTTCAGGTCACTGTATGCTGGCTCTACACTTTTTTGATTTCATACATTGGTTTTTTGAGCCGTGCATTTGCCTTCGTGCAGGGGGTCTTTTTGTGTGTTACACTCCTCTCTACATCCTGCTGGGGCCGGTGATCCTGATACAGACTGCGTGGACTCTGCTGCAGTCGTTTGTGATTATTTCTAAATTATTTTCTACATTTCTCAAGATTATCTTGGTGGATTTGCCATTTGCCATTTGTGGTTATTCATTTTATTCTGTCATTTGGATTTATTTGACTATTTTTACTTTTGCCATAACGGATTATTTGGCTGATGTCGTCTGCATCAACGTTGACTGTCAAGTGTGTTTCCAAACTCGGATACGGTATTTTTTTTCTTTGGGAACAATATATGGACTGAGGTTTGACCAATTTTAATTTTTGGGACCTTCTTTGATGCTTATATACATTTTGTATATTTAACATAGCGGCGCATCAGGGTATTTGGATTGTTTGGTGTTTACATACAGCTTGGACAATTGTATATTTTTTTACGACATCAAGGAAGCAATTGTCGTTTATTTGTCATACTAATATCCACATGCTATCTTAGCGATAGTATTTTCATAGGTTCATAGGTTCATACTAGGCTATCTGCCCTAGGGCATTTATAAGCCTAGCCAGAGTGTGTGTGGCTTTCACCACCCCTTAGGATGAGAATACTATACCCATTAGTTTGCTGTGCCTCTGTCCAGCAGTGAGACAGAGATGATTCCCGGGGTAAATCTACAATCTCCCATCCACTCGTCAAGATTTTTCTTGAACAGAGTCAGTGAGGGGCTCTGCCTCACATGGACTGGGATTCTGTTCCATAGTGTAGGGAGTCTCTGGGTGATGAATCTGTCCCTCCAGCACATCCTATTTATATCCGTGTTGAGGTTTAAGTCTCTTGCTCTTGTGGCTCTGGTGGATTTGGATTTTTTGAGGTGGAGCATGTCCATTAATTCCGGGTTGGACATGGCCTTGTATGACAGGCACAGATCACCTCTGAGCAGAAGGTATGTGACTGAATAGAGCTGGAGTTTCTTCAGTCGGGCAGCATATGACACATGTTTGAGCCCCTTTTCCTTTTGGTGAGGAACTTTTGGGGTCTTTCCAACTGCTGCAGGTGTCAGGTAAGGTACATTCTGAATGGGGCGTTGTACTCAATCATTGGTCTGATAAGTGAAGAGTACAGGGGTACAATGACCTCTCCTGATCTGGATGTGAATCCCTTCATGATCAGGTGGGCAATGTAGAAGGTCTTCCTAACCCCTTTGGCAATGTGAGTGTCAAAAGAGAGGTTACTGTCAACTTGGGTCCCCAGGTCCCTGATAACTTCTTCCGTGTTTAATGGATTACCACCTATGTGGTAATTAGGGGTTACCTTGTTTTTCCCAAAGGGTATGACTATACATTTTTTAGCATTTAGCTTAAGGCCATGGCTCTGGCACCAGTTATCCATTTCTATGAGACCTCTCTGGAGGATGTCTGTGTCTGATGGAGTGTCAGTTATGGTGCCCAGTTTGCAGTCATCTGCAAATTTTGTCAGCCACAATCCCCCTATGTTTGCCTGCACTTCAGAAAAATAAATGCCAAACAAGAGGGGGCCCAGGACTGAGCCCTGTGGGACACCGCTCGTGACCGGCTTAGAGTCTGACATGGCACCAGCAACTCTAACCCTGTGGGTTCTGTCCTTGAGCCAGTTTGCAACCCATCTTGTGACATATGGGTTTACATCTAAGCTGGTGAGTTTTTCTATGATGCCCGACTGGGGTATTGTGTCAAACGCTTTTGCTAGGTCAAGGTAGGCTGTGTGAACTGCCTTACCCTCATCAATGGCCTTAGTGACGGTTTCGAAAAAGTCGACCAAGTTCAAGAGGCAGGATCTGCCCTTGACAAAGCCAAATTGGGTAGGATCTAGTGTCTGTAGGTCCCCAATGTCTTTATTTATGAGTTCCATTATGATCCTCTCCATAGCTTTGCAGACAAGGCTCGTCAAGCTTATGGGGCGGTAATTTCCAGGGTCCGTAGAAGCACCGCCTTTGTGGAGTGGGACCACAGTTGCCGTACGCCATTCTTTGGGTATGTATCCTGTAGTAAGGCTAAGATTAAACAGCAGCCTTATGTGTGGGTTTAGTTCCTCATTGAGTTCATGTAGCACACAGCCGGGGACACCGTCCGGTCCCATTGATGCTGTGTTTTTTGCTTTAGAGAGAGCAGCTCTCACCTGGGCATCTGAGATGTTTGGGAGGCTAGACTCTGGTGGGATAGATATTTCTCCTTTGGGGGGGAGGGGAGAAATTTGCACTGAACCTGTCTGCCAGTATGTTGGCAATGTCTGTGGGTTCAGTGCTTTTGTATCATTTTGGACTAATTCTGAGCATATCTGGGAATTTCCACCCAGGTCTCTAACATAGCTAAAGAAGGCCTTATGATTGTCTTTTGTGTCTTTCGCGATTTTTCTCTCAAAGTTGGCCTTGGATGATTTTATGAGTGATCGTAGTTTTTTGCTAGTATTGATCAGAGATGCCTTCCCTTTTAGGGATTTTGCTCTGTCATGTAGTAGCTTTCTCCTCTTGTTGTAGAGTTTGTTTATGGCTGGGGTCCACCAGACCGGGCGCCTGCCTTTGGTGGAAAGGGTCTTGATTTTATTAGGGATTGCTTGATCCATACATTCTTGGAGGTGCTCGTAGAAGGCATTTGTAAGGGATTCAGCAGCGTGGGTTGTGGTTTCCACTGGCTCGGGGCCTTGAAGGATACCACTCCAGTCTTAAGAAGTGTGAAGTTTGCTTTTGAGAAGTTCTTCACTGTGGTCTTTTGCTGGGGTTGGGGGCGGGATGTGGATCTCCAGTGAGATTAATTTATGGTCTGATCTCACCAATGAGGGATATACTTCTGGTGTGGAGCATTTTGTCCCCGTGTTTGTGATGATCAGGTCTAGTATATTTTCTCCTCTTGTGGGAATGGTGACTAGTTGTTCCATAGCATTTGAGTTTATGAACTCCAGGAACCTTTGGGCTAGGCTGTTGGGGCTTGAGTAATGTTCCCAGTCTATGTTTGGGTAGTTGAAGTCACCCAATATGATGGTGCTTGGAGAGACATTCATACTCTCCAGTGTCTTCAGGAAGGCTGTGTGGGTTTCCTGAGTTTGAGAGGGTGGTCTGTAGCATGCTACAAACTGTAGGGCAGTTTTACCTATGGTTCATTGCACCTGGATGGTCTCCGATGCTTTGTGCGTTGCCACTAACCTGGAGGTGTGGGTATCCTTTATGAATATGGATACTCCCCCTCCTTTTGTGGTTCGGTCCAGATTTTGGGGCCGGAACGCATGATATGAGGTATAACCTGATAGTGCTGGGGTGCTGTCAGGAGCCTTGAACCAGGTTTCAGTTACAGCACAGACATCTATGTTCTCCATACTGAGGAAGGCTTCGAGGGCGTGCATCTTGAGGTTTAGACTTCTGGCATTGAGCAGTATTACCCTTAGTTTTTTTCCATTTTTGTTTTCTAGGGCGGTAGGTTTATCATTTGAGCCCTGCCTAAAAAAGGCACTATGGGGGTGGCAAGAGCCTTTGCCAATATCCAGAAGCCCAGGGGTGACAGGTGCAAGCCATCCCTTGCGAAGCAGCGTGGCTTGTCAAGCATGTCATCCCAGGCAGACAGACATTGGATCCCCGTAGAATGACACGAGTAATTAAGCCAATTATTAAAGCTGATCATTTTGTCTCTGTATTGTGGCATCATTCTTGGTGAGGGTAGGATACTGCTCAGGGTCAGGGTCATACCGGTCTGGGCTACATAATCTGAGAGCTCCTCTATGTCTCTTTTCATGTAGTCCAGGGAGGTATGTCTCAGGTCGTTCACACCGGCATGGACAATGACTGAGTCATACTTGTGCTTGCTGTGGAGTGACCTGAGTGCTTGTGTTATGTGGTGGATTCTAGTGCCCGACAGGCAGCTTACTGTGATCTTTTCCTTGTTCAGTCTGGAGAGTGGGACGTCAGTGTGTCTGACTATGGAGTCACCTATAACAAGTGTGTCTGGCATTGTGTTTGGCCTTAAGGGCTGTGACCGTTTAGCACACTGACTTTGAGAACTATGTGTTGCATTGTCTTATGTCTTGAGGTGTCTGGTTTGGAGGCCTCTGTAGTTTTGGTAGATTTTTGATCAGTGCCTCCGAGTATGTCTTTGTGTGTTTATGTGTTTGTTTTGCAGTTGTGATAGTTCTATGTGAAACTGGTTTGTGGTGTGTGTGGTTTCCTTCTCCTCCTGTCTGGTCTTGCCAGTCCTGAGTTGAGAAAGCTCAGCCTCCAGTTTGGCTATATAGTTGCATCTCTCACATGTATTTGTATATTTATTTCAAGGTGGAAATGATTCAATATGTGACTGTATGTCTCCGTTGAGAACTTGCTGACTTTGGTTTTTTCGTTTACTTATGGGAACTTTCTGGAACATCATTTCGTATTACATTCAACATAAGAGTGTGTTTTTTGCTTTATTGTTCATTTTTTGGACTCTATGGACAGCATTGTAGTCTTTTGTATTAAAACCAGGATTTAGCTAAACTATGGCCTTAAAATTTTTTATTGAACTATAAGTAGTACAGCAAGCATTTTTTTGACGCATAAAAGTCTTTTTTATGCTTGGCTGACATAGAGGTTTGTGACTTTATACCACGGGTAAGGCTTATTGTCCTGGATGATTTGGACTAACAGATACTGTCCTTCAGCATACTGCATCTTATGTGTTTAAGTAAGAAAAAAGGGCATGAGTCTGACACAACGCATTGTTATACAGTAATGGGGATTCTATTCTTTGGTTCTTAATGAAAATTCATGGAACTATATCTTTATATTTTATACAATTGAAGTATTGTTTTTTGCAAATTATTGTTTTCCCGGATCTAATTAGATTTGGTCCCTGGCATATTCATGTGTTTGAGCATAATTTGCAATTGTTAGATTTTTCCATATTCTGCTTTTGATATTTTGGGGGCATTATTAGATCAAAATTGGATATTTACATGGTCCCTCTTCTAAGCAGACTGTTTTGTAATGAAAAATTTTTTGGGATTCAGTTCAATGCATATAGTGACTTGTCATTCCAGTTGAATTATTGGCATTAATATTACCATCAACATTATTATTCTGTGTTTAAGTTTATTAACTTTTTAGACTTCAATTGTCATTATCTATGTCATTATCTATGAGCTTATCTTATTGTAACATTTTTGCTATCTAGTTTTAATGTTCAGTATTGTATAACTTGTGATTATTTGGATAGTATCACCCAAGCCATTAATAGATGTCCTATTTTACATATATTTGATTTTCAGATCAAAAACGATTTAAGTGGTTACACTCGAAGTTTGATTATACTGGTGTGGATTGCATCCGTTTTCTAATCGGTCTATTTTCTATTAACATATTTATTTTATTTGATTCATATCCTCAGCATCTCTCACATGAATATGTTTATTGGCTTCTTCATAATTCTTGCCTATATCTATATTGCACAGTATAGAAACAGTCAATAAGTTGTGGGACGCAGCTCCATAATAATCATTATCTTTGGTTATTATTGGTTAGGCTGCTACTGTTCTTCCAACTTTTGGATTCTGTTTATCAATACACATCAAGCTGATGTAGCGGTTTGTATTTGGCTATTATAGTCAGCCATTTTTGGATATTTTTTATCTAGTCTATTGAAAACTATAAATCTTATCCTAATATGGATCTGTCCAGTTTTATTACTGGTTTGGCTGCAGACAGGGAGGACCTTAGAGCCTTTGGGCTCAGTTCATCTACTCATGATAATACAAATAAAATGGTTCTATCAGTCCTGAATCTGTACAACTCTTTTTGGTAATCTCAAAAAACATCTAAGATCTTTACGATCCAATATTTGGCATTCGAGATTATTTAAGGCATATATTGCAGAAGGAATAACTCCGAGAGAATTGCGGATACGAACACAACCTCATGTGATGGATGCGGACGATCAATTAAACAGTCAATGGTCCAAAATACAACAAGAAGCCACTATGGCCTTTGTTGTAGCTTTGGGTAACTTTCATGATCGAGCAATTGATAGAAATATGGATGTGGTCAACCAATCAGTCAGTGAATTGAAATCTTTTGAGGAGGAACCTTTTTTTGAAAAATTACTTAATAATGTAGCCACTGATTTACGTAGTTTTGATATACAGTTAAGGTCCAGAAAAACTAAAAAGTTTTCAAGAGACCAAGAAGATTACAAAAGTAACAACCCTTTTTCTCTTAATGCCAAACATGTACGATTTACATCCTTTCCCAAACATACTAACAAAAGGAAGAGACCAAGGTCCATTTTAAGAAGACAGAGTGCAGACACAGGGTCATCCACAGATGACATTTCATCTTGCACTGACAATGAGTCCCCAGCAGTATCAGGCTCACCAACCCCCAAAAGGATACCTGAATCGATCCATTTAGGTCCAAATATCAGTGGGGTGGGCGGAAACATAGAAGGCGTACACAATATTCAGGGTCTATTGAAAATGGCAATGAACAATTGAATGTTATTTCAAACAACAATGTTTTAAATTTGTCTAATTTTGATTTGTCATCCATCCACATGTCTATTTTGAATAAAGGTCTTACTTTCATACCTGGCTTCATGGTTCCTGAAGATACATTGGCCCAGGATGTCATGTCTTTTTGCAGAAATTTAAATTTGAAACTGTTTTTTGGTGATACTGATAGTAATTATAATAAGGATAAATTTGTCTATCACAAATCCAGTTTTTCTCCCTCCATGCATCCTATGGTACACCAGTTCCAGAATAGCGTGCTCAAAGATCTTCATTTTCCTAGCTTGGATATACGTTTTAAATCCAATAATCTTACCCTGGTTGAAAAACAAGCTATTCTGGAACTCCAAAACAACAAAGATATAGTTATTATCTCTGCAGATAAAGGTGGAGCTGTAGTTGTACTTAACTGGTGTGATTATGATAATGAAGCAAACAAACAGCTTTCTGATCAGAGATATTATTCCATTATTCCTATTGATTCTACTTTCAGGTTCAAAAAACAGATTGATCAATTTTTGCTTTTGGCCAGGGATGAAGCTATCATTAACAATGAGGTTATGCACCAACTTATGGTCAAGGATTCTACAACTCAATACATTTATTTCCTACCCAAGATTCATAAAGACCCATTAAATCCACCTGGCAGACCTATTGCATCTGGCAAAGGGTACATTACTGAGCCTTTATCCTTGTATCTCACCAAACATCTTAAACCCCTATTACATGTGGTGTGATCACGATTGCAAGACACGACTAACTTTCTGCAGATTTCAGACACACAGTTGGAACCTGAGTGGTTTCTATGCACATTGGATGTAAGTGCCCTATATACCAACATCCCCCATCAAGCTGGTTTGGATGCAATGGCCTATTGCTTAGAAGTATCAGGCTTATATGAAGCGAACTTCAATTCATTTTTGGTGGGTCTAGCCAAACATGTCCTCATGAATAATGTCTTTTATTACAAGGATAATTGTTATTGGCAAACTAAAGGAACAGCAATGGGGGCATCTTTTGCCCCCATATATGCTGATCTATTTATGGCTTATGTTGAAAAACATATAATTTATGACTGCCATAACAATATATTAATTGAATATATTGACATCTGGAGACATTATCTGGATGATGTTTGGCTAGTATGGAAGGGTGATGAATGTCAACTCATGGATTTTGTTTCATATTTGAATCACAATATATAGGGATTACAGTTTACTGTACACTATGATCTAAACACAATCACTTTTTTAGATGTATTAATCAAAAGATTACCTGATCACACACTAGGTACTGAGGTGTACAGGAAGTACCCCCAATACAATACCATCTTACATGCCTCCAGTTATCACCCACCTCATATTGCACGAAATATTCCAAAATCACAATTCATACGTATAAAACGTATTTGTTCTGAGGATTCTTACTTTCAACAACATAAGGGTGATTTAACTAGCAGATTTAAATCCCGGGGTTATAGGATAGGAGATGTGCTAAAGGCTAGTCATCAGGTTAAATCAATGGATAGATCAGAACTTCTTACTTAGTGACCATTCAGCAATATCATCACAACCCATTAGGTTTATAACGACCTATGCTAGAAATTCTGACAGTCTAATTCAAAGTGTGCATAGACACTGGAATATTTTGCAATGTGATTATGAGCTTGCAAATATTATTCCAGACAGATGTTTATTTTCATTCAGGAAAGGGAAAAATCTCAGTTCTTTTTTTAATCATTATAAATGTGGAAATACCTTGAATAATTCACAACTCTCACAAACAACGTTGATGGGAGAACCATTGTATGGCTGTCAATATGTATGTAAATCTAAGCAATTTTCTAGCAGGAATTGTTCTTCAGTTTATGATCTTCATTTCTTTGCTAACTGCAGTAGTAACTGGCTGATATATTTGGCAACATGCAATTGTGGCTCTTTTTATATGGGACAAACCTCCCGCCCATTAAGATTACGTATATCTGAACATATTAGTAATATCAAGAATAAAAGAGCTCATAATGCACTATATAAACATCATATGATACACACTACTGCTAAATTTTCTTTTATGGTTATTGACAGTATACAAGGGAATCGTTCCAATAAGACAGGTTGGCATTCCATTTTAAATGCCAAAGAAAAGAAATGGATTATCAAACTAGGTGGATTGTTTCCACCAGGGCATAATGAACAATTTTAGATATCCACCAATGAGCTTTGAGAAGCATATATTTAAGTAGCATTGTTTTTCTGTTTGCTTTACACTGAGGAAGGCTGTGATATTGTCCGGCCGAAACCAGTCTGTTTTGCTGTTATATTTATATATTCCATTAAACTTTATTTCAGGTCACTGTATGCTGGCTCTACACTTTTTTTGATTTCATACATTGGTTTTTTGAGCCGTGCATTTGCCTTCGTGCAGGGGGTCTTTTGTAGGCTACTGGAGTGGACATGACTGCTATGGGAGGTGGGGGATTGTCTGGAAACCTCTCTATTTTGGGGAATTCCTAGTAAGCCTTAAAGATTTTAGGAAACAATAGACACTGTGTTTTAGTCTTCATACATTTTGGAAGTTTCAGGCTAAAGCAAAACCTGCTACTGTGCGTCAAACCTCTAGTCTGTCAGTAGATTGTTAGCACTGGGTAACAGCAGAATTTGCTGCTTATGTGCTGGACAAGGAGGGCAGGCAAAGTGATTTTGGAGTGGTGAGCAAGCTGTAGGGCAGCAGTTTTGTGGGCTTGGGAACAGTCGTGGGGTTGAGTTTTATGCTGCGCACATGTGGTTATGGCTGGAGCTGTTCTGCTCTTGTCTGAGGGTTTTACAGGTATGAGGTGTCTGGGTATGGAAGTTTCTCCAGTTCGAGGACATACCTTGCAATTGTCCAGATTTTGTAGAATATCTATATTCCGCCTCGTGTTTCAGATCCTTCATGGAATTTCTGTCTTTCTGGCCAATCACTGGGATGATTGGAGGTTTGCAGTAATTAAGTAATGACATGAGGGGAGGGCAGGGGGTCTGCTCAGGTAATGTACTAAGGGAGGCAGTTAAATTCATAAAAGGGTTTGCTCAGCTGGTGTACTAAGGGTGGCAGCTACATTATTACAGGTGACAGTGCAGTGGACTGTTGGGGGTTTTGGGGACATTGTCTTTGCCGGTTTTCTGATTACGGTCACAAAAAGGCCAGATTTCATGAGGGCAGTTGCACTGGGTTACAGGAATAGGACAGTGATTGCCCTTGGGTTGTCATATCATTGGTTTGAAGGCTGTTGAGCAGTGTCTGAATAGACACCAAGGTATTGCAGAGAATATTTTGTCATTGTAAGTCAGCAATGTTGGTAAATGTGAAATTGTTTGCCTTGGTTGCAAGCTTTGAAGTGTCCATGAGGAACATTTTGCTTGCCACACATGCGTTATGAATTTAGGTAACTATTTCATTAACACTGCTGGCTGCAGGTTACATTAGGGACACTTATAACAAAGCAGCTCAAAGGGGAAGCTGTCAAAGTTCTGTTGGAGATTGGGGTTGTAGGCAAGTGTAGAGGCTTGGCAGTTGATCAACAGGGTAGGTTTATGACAGGGCTTAATGCACTCATTAAGAAGCATCGGTTATGTGTGTGCCATCAATTTACATTTTTTTTCCTTCTTTTGTAGGGGGAGGTGCAGAGTGGACCTCTGTTAATAGCTAGAATGAAGGAAGCCAGAAAGGTGATGGAGGCTGTTGCAGTGAATGTCCCAGAGTGGTGCAATAATGAGTCCACGGAGGGCAGTGTGCAGAGTGAGCAATGGTCAGTGGCCTGAGGGGAGCAGAGTTGCAAGGTAATGAATTCTGCTGGGGTGGATACTCTGATGGCTGGAGTGGAGCCCATTGAGGTCAGTAGTAATCCTATTTATTTAGGTTCATTATGGCATGTCAGAGCACTGTGTTTTGGGTAGTGTGGGGCCGGTGAGGTAGAGGTAAGGTAAAGAGGTAAAACACTGTTGAGGAATGTTTATGGGGAGTGTCGGGTTTCCCACAGGTGGAGTTGAGTCACAACAATCATGGGAGCATAGGTTAACAGCTATGGGGCTCTTACAAGACAGCTACGTTCAACTCTTGCTTTCAATTAGATAGAACCCTTGGGGTGCATTCACAGTTACCCATATAGTTTACTGTGTTTGTAGAGGGCCAAGGAAGTGCTCTGTTTGACAGAAAGGTGGAGTTTGTTCCTAAGGTACAGTATTTTCAGGGGGGGGGGTGCAAATCTGCCCCTCAAGTAGGTATTGGTTATGTTACATACCAAGTTAAGGTTTTTGAGAGTAGCAGGAGGACCATTCAGTTGTGCTTTGGGTGAATTTTGTAGGCAAGATTTCAGGAAGCACTGTAGGTACACAGGTGTTTTGGGGATATTTTGGGATGGGTGTTTTATGATCTATGTGTGAGCTAGCAGGGTATACATTTGGAGTTTTCCAGAAGTAGGCAGCGTTTTAATTCCTAACTAGCTGCATAGGCAGACTGCTTTGAAGCCCCTAATCAGAGGCTTAGTAATGTGGTAGTGTTAACTTTCAGGTAAGTATGCTGTTGGAGTAATTCATGGCTGTGCGTCATAGACGAGCTTTCAAGAACTAGTTCATGGGGGACTCTGGTAAAGGAGTATACTTCTACTGTATAGTCTCCCCAGAATGCCTTATATTTTGGGCCATTTTTCAAAAAAAGTTGGCTTTCTGGTAATTAGTGTCAAACTATTAAAGTTTGGAGTTAAGGAATTCCCTGCAGTAAATTCATGCTACTGCTGACAATTTGGGGCTGCAGTTGGGGGTAATGTGAGGTTGGACAAGATTTTAGGTTATGCCATTGTTAGGTGTTTCAAAGCAGTCAGCACCTTAATCAAGAGCATAGTAACGTATTATCGTTACCCTTCAGGTATGATATGTTGCAGGAGTTCTTCATTGTTGCGAATCATATGTGAGTTTTCAAGAACTAGTTATAGGGGGACTCTCAGAAAGGAGTACACTTCTATTGTACAGTTTTTCCAGATGTCCAAATTTTGGTCTTGCATTTTGGGCCAGTTTTCTTAAAATTTTGGTTTTATGGCAATTAGTGCCAAATCATTATGATTTGGAGTCACAGAATTCCTTCAGTAAATTCATGTTATTGCAAACCAGTTTTATCTTTCCAAGCTTGTGATGGCAATATTTGAAATTATTCCTATTGGCATGGATGCAGGTAGCATTGCAGCCCCTTACAGTCTTTATGGACATTTGCAAAGTGGCATGGTGGAAATAACGGTTGGAAGGTTAACAGAGAATTGGTGATTTCAAGCTAAGGGTGTTGTGTTGGTTTACTGTGGTTATTTTGGCTTTGGGGAAGGCCTTATCAGATAAGTCAGCTAGTTAGACTACTGGTTGCTTTGGCGAATGTTGTAAGGCATGGAGAGGTTGTTGACAGGGTTCCAGTTGGTTCAGAGGGTATGGTGTACACCAAATGACTTTGGTTCGACCTTTTAGGTATGATTAGGTTTGTTTTGGAGGGTTTGTTGAAAAGTTTGGGAAAGACGGGGGAACAACCTGGTCAGGTTGGTGGGCATAGAAGAGGGCCAGGTTTGTCCCTCTTCTGTTCCCCCTCTGGTGTTGGAAGTTCATTTCAATGAGTTGGGAAATGCAAGTGAGGTTGGATGCTGCTTGCTAAGTGTAAGTGGAGGTTAGGATGCTGCTCATTTGGTTGGATGGTTATTTCAATGAGTTGGGAAATTCAAGTGAGTAGTTGGACACTGCTTGATAAGTAAAGTAAGCAAGTGGAGGTAAGAATGCTGCTTACTTGGTCAGGGTGAGTGGGGTCATGCTGCCTTAAGTTAATTGTTATATGGATGTTTATGCTGCAATTAATGAATGAAATATTAGTCAATGACATTATGTTTTTGGAATTTTAATAAATGGCATCAAATTTCATTTGGTGTGATGTGTATTTAAGGAAGGGGACCTGGACAAATAATGATCCTAAACTTTTGGGGACTTTTTTTTTTTTTTTTTTTTGTTACACAAACAAGTTTTAGGACACAAATTATTTACAAAATCCTTACAACTTTACAGACTCAACTAATTATTTTGTTGTAAATTGTGTCTGGCTAATATATGCTCAACTGAATGAGTTTTATTACCATTTATGAACTGGCGCCAAAATTTAAACTGACTTTAAAATAAAGCATTTTTCTTAAATTATGAGTTATTATTCAATAGTGAATGTTCTGAGAAACAATGCAAGACTTTATTTTATAATTAAGATATCTTATAAATGCTGATAAAATTTAATCAATGGAATGCAGAAGCATTTTCACTACTCAAACAATCTAATATCTAATAGGATTTATTGTAAACAATTTATATATGCAGAATCACTAATTTATTATTGCTCGATATTTTTTCTTGTATTAATTCCCACTTAGAATCATATGAATTTAACCATTGAGCTATAATATGAATATTTGTGCTTTATGTACAAATGTAAATTACAGAAGCTACTACCACCTTCTTCCCAGCTTTTCATATACCAGTCTAATGAAATCTTATGTTTATTAGGGAACCATACAAAAATTAATAGAATTTATTTAAAACATTATTTGGGGATATGCTTAAAGATGGATTATAAAAAATGTTGGCAATGTTATTTTTATTAGCATAACTTTCTCTTCCGTAGTAAAGAATAGTTTATTCCAACTAGAAATTAGTGGTGTAATTTTATTAGTTATATCTATACATTTAAACTTAGCTCTTTACTAGAAGTTATAGTAACTCCCATATGTTATCCCATATAAAATTACTATACTTTGATTTTATATCTTTAATTAAGAATGTAAAGTTTTATGATTGAAATTCAATCCAGAAATATCCTCAAAACATTTGATTATATGTTGTAATGATGAATCAATATTACCAATAGTTAATACATCTGCAAATAAATGCATTTTAGAGGAGTAATTTGTTTATTGAAACACCTTTTATATTTTTATTAGATCTGATGTGATTTGCAAATTGTTCAATACATAAAACAATGGAGAAAGTGGACACCCTGTTTTGTACCCTTTAAAATTCTAAAATATTGGAAAGAAACTATTTTTACAAAAGCAGATTATATAACATATTGATCAAGTTTATAAATTCTACAGAAAAATTAAATTCAACAACTTTAAACAAACAATTCCAGTTTACAGAATCAAATGCTTTGTCCAAATCTGAACTTATAATTAAAAGTTTTCTTTGTCAGCAAAATCTATTAAGGTGTTAAGTCTAAATGTTATACACTCTCCTGCTTAATATAAATCCCACTTGATCACTTTTAATAATTTTGTTCAAAATATTTAGTCTTTTTGCCAGTCCAGTATTGACATTTTTATAATGTACATGTGAAGTATGATGACTCAAAGATCAAAACTTAGGGTCTTTATCTCATTTTAGCATTGATGAAACAAGCACAAATCTCCAAATGGGGGTATATTTGATGTATATTTATCATTAAATGCTTTCACCAAAATAATTTTCTGGCAACAATTTCTATAGTTCAGAGAGTAGTCCATTCCAAATCTGGAGCTTTATTTTAAGATTTTTAATTTAATCTTTAATTTCCTTAAGTGAAAAAGATTTCAGTACTATTTATTTGATTAGTTATTTTATTAGTAAGGTTTTCTTTTAGAAAGCTATTTATCATGTTACTATTTGTTCGTAATGATTCTTAAAACATTCTAATATATCCTCAATCAGTAACTTTTATTTTTACTAAAATATTTATATTAAATCTCCTTGATATTATTTATTCATTTTCTCTGATCTAATGGCAGATCTGTGTAAACTTTTATAATTTACTGAGTAAGACTTTAATTTTATTTTTTCTAGATTTATAGAAATCTTATGACTAAGCATATCCACATGTTTAAGTTTTTTTTAATTCTAAATTAGTTAGGTCATTTTTAGTTTTTGATTTTAAAGTATCTATCTTAGTTTGTAACTCTTAATTCTCTACCCCATTCTCTTTTACATGCATAGTTTCATAGTTTCATACCATTTAAATATGCTTTCAGACAATTCCAAAGAATGATCTTGGTAACTTCTCTATTATAGTTAAACTCTAAGAAGGTGTTAATTTAATTAATAAACCAGTCTTTAAAACCCTCAAGTTGTTTTATAATGCCTGGTTTAAACACATTTATTGCTTAAGAGTCACTAGTTTTAATATTCTGATACAAGCAACTTGATCTTTTTATGGTAGACTGACTCACTAACAGCTGAGGGAGTTGAAGTTGCAAATTCTTACTGAATGCAGAAGACTACCCAGGCTTAAATGATAACTTAAACCTTAAATGTGCATTACGCTGAGCAGCTTAAGCCACTTAGACTTGTTAAACCTGTTTTACAACCCTTTGGAATTCACATTCCAGCTCATAACATTTTGTTTCCCTACAGGACTCCTGCTGTCTGACTGCTTTTGACTGCTTTGCATTTATAGCATGGTATTCTAGTGTATATATTTATTTCCTTTTGTTGGGCACATTTATTTTCCGAGGAATTTCTTAGACAATTAAGAATGAAAGCGCCAATTACAGGCTTGGCTTCCTTTTTCTCCATTGCTGCATGTGACATTTTATTTTTATAAGTGTACATTCTTATTGTATTTTTGCTTCTAAGTGCATACTATATATATATATATATATATATACACACACACATATATATATATATATATATATATATATATATACACATACACACACACACAAAGATCCACAAGATAAACACAAACCTACACCAAGTTAACAGAATGTCAATATGAAAAGGAATTGTACTTCTCTTTATGTTAAGAAGTATAAACAAGGGGCCCTGACCAGGAGGTGGTCCTATTAGCAGTTTTCTCTTGCTCTGCTACTTTATATATTTGACAGGAAAATATATTTCTAAACAATTCTAATGGATTTTAATAAGTTGATATAGATGTTTTAAGGTGCCCTTTGGGATTGTATTTTTTTTATATATCTTAATATTTTCCTGTCAAACCTTTACCTGGAATATATTCATCATAGTTTCCAGTTTTAAAATGAGTCCTACAAAAAGTAATTATCAGGACTCTGTTCAGAAAAGAGTTTCAATCTGCCCTAATATTCAGGAATTGTCATTAAAATTGGACAGAATGGACACTAAACCTGACAATTTTAAAGAAAAATGTTTTAAGCAAAAGGAACAAATTCATGAGGCTCTACAGCTGCAGAAAACTCAGATATTTGGTATTAAAGACACTTTAAATGATGAAGATGTAAGACTAAATGATGAAAATACCGAATTCCTTTTAAAACAAAATACCTTGCTGATAAGATTGATGGCCTGGAAAATAGATCTGAGAGAGAGGCCATACATATCTTCAGTTTACCAGAAAATATAGAAGGTATTAACAGACTAAACTTAACTTCTTAGCTTCCTAAGATTTTAGACTTGCCAGATGCACTATGATATTTGAAAGAGCACATAGATCTCTGGATACATCTTTGTCCAAGAACAATTCTCCTAGATCTAATAGTAATATATTTTTTTTCAAGATAAGGAATTAATCCTTAAAACTGCCTGGTCTAAGTCACCTCTTAAAATAAATGAAAATTAATTTTGATGAATGCTGTTCAACAGCTATTTCTAAAAGAAAACTTTTGTCCTTTGAGAAGGGAACTTAACAGATAAAGTTTACATTGTTCCCTGCCAGATAAAAAAATTTTCAGACTGATGAAACCAAATTTTCTGAAGACTTGGACACTGCTGTGTCTTTCCTAAAAGCTAATAAGATCCTGGAACAAACTGAAGATATGGATTGGAGCAACTTATCCTTGGAGACACAACCGGAGAGAAATGGATGGAAACCAAATGAAAAGAAAAATAAATTGTAAGAGAAATGACTTATGATAAAATACTTATATTTGCCAAATGAAAATAAGTATACATTCTTATTTATAAAATGTACCAAAATAATTATGTCCACTTAACATTTAGCAAGAAATAAGGAGACTTGGATGCTTCCTTTCAGAAGGTAACAATCTTTTTATATGCTGCTGCTTCTTTTAATATTAAACAGCTTTCCTTTAGTTATATTTAACTCAGTAGTGTTCTTATACTTTACTTAGTTAAGGCAGCAATACTAATTTCTTTATTATGCATATAGTATAATATATAAACATTCCTTTATTCACGCTTTTCTTTGTTTTCCTTCTGTGTGTTCTGCCCGTCAGCTTCTAATTATTCTGATGGATGATGGAAAGATTGCATTGGACCGCATACCAGGCTATGTAGCAGTTGGGTTCTTTGTAAAAAAATGAAATAAATGGTGCTTTCATTCTGTTAATTTGTTTTGGTTCTGTAGATTAGACTGTGCTGTGCTTTGAGCAATGTCTTCGATGGGGGGAAGTGTAGTCATGTATGATGCTATGTTTTGTTGGGGTAGTTTGGTTCTTGTGTGATTTGTAGAGGCATTTGCGTGTACTTTTAGATAATTGATCTAGATGTGGTCTATAAATTTACATAGCTTGGTATGACAAGTGCTAATGGGTCGTGTAGAGTCCAGGTGTTTTCTCTGTGGTGTTTACCATTGTGCGCTTTCTTTTGTTTTTCAGTGATGTGATCTGATTTGGGAGTGGGAATGTTACGGTTGAGGCTGGAGTAAGGAAGGTTTTTTTTCCTTTTTTGGTATTGTGTTCAAGATTGTTGTGGGAGAAGATGGGTATGGAGATCGTGAGAAGGCTTCACAACTGCATGTAGGAAACAAATTTAAACACTTCTACTCTTCACTGCTTGATAGCTCGAGCTTTGAGTTTCCTGCTGAAGCATTGTTCTAGGACTGCTCATAGCTGAGCACTCTGATTTGACAGCTCTAATATGTTAATTTAAAGAAGGTGGATCTTATGAATTCTGTATTAGCTGAAGGATAACTCCATTTCAAATGTTTAAATAAAAGGAACTTTAATGGATTAAAAGTGGAAAGATGGAGAATTAAGCATTCTTCTAATGAAGACACAAATTAAATTAAACAAAACTAAAATACGTGTTATATTTTACATCATAGCTGTTGGGCATTTATTTACCAAACTTTTTATTAAAGTCTGGTGCAAATTCAGGGAAAAATACTATGTTTTCTAAAATATCAAATTATATTAAAACAGTAGCTACAAAGGGGAAAAAAAAACTTCTTTTGGCTGCTCCCATTAGGGGTTGCCACAGCGGATCAACTGTTTCCATTTCTTCCTTTCCTCTGCATCTTGCTCTGTCACACCAACCACCTGCATTGCCCTCTCTCACCACATCCATAAACCTTATCTTAGGCCTTCCTCTTTTCCTGTTACCTGGCAGCTTCATCCTTAGCATCTTTTTCCCCAATATACTCTGCATCCCTCCTCAGCACATGTCCAAACCAACGTAATCTTGCCTCTCTAGCTTTGTCTCCAAGCCTTCCAACCTGGGCTGACCCTCTAATATACTTATTCCTAATCCTGTCGATCCTCATCACACCCAGTGCAAATCTTAACATCTTCAACTCTGCCACGTCAAGCTCTGACTCCTGCCTTTTTGTCAGTGTCACTGTTTCCATCCCATATAACACAGCTGGACTCACTACCCTCTTGTAGACCTTCCCTTTCACTCTTACTGGTACTAGTCTGTCACAAATCACTCCTGACACTCTTCTCCACCCACTCCATCCTGCCTGTACTCACTTCACCTCTCTTCCACACACCATTACTCTGAACTATTGACCAAGTATTTAAACTCATCCACCTTCGCCACCTCTACTCCCTGCATCCTCACCATTCCTCTATCCTCCCTCTCATTCACACACACATATTCTGTCTTAGCCCTGCTGACTTTCATTCCTCTTCTCGCTAGAGCATATCTCCACCTCTCCGGGGTCTCCTCAACCTGTTCCCTACTCTCACTACAGATGACAATGTCATATGCAAACATTGTAGTCCACGGGGACTCCTGTCTGATCTCGTCCGTCAACCTGTCCATCACCATTGCAAATAAGGGCTCAGAGCTGATCCTTGATGTAATCCCACTTCCACCTTAAACGCATTCATCAGTCCCATCGCAGACCTCACCGCTATCACACTACCCTCGTACATATCCTATACCACTCTTACATACTTCTCTGACCTCCCGACTTCCTCATGCAATACTTAAAGCATATGACTGGGTGCATAGAGAGGAGTTGAAGTGCACAAAGACAAAATGCAACTCCTTCTGACCTTCTCTGTACTTCTCCATTAAAACTCTCAGAGCAAACATCGCATCTGTAGTGCTCTTTCTTGGCATGAAACCATAATGCTGATCACTAATCATCACCTCCCTTCTTAACCTAGCTTCCACTACTCTTTCTCATAACTTCATGCTGTGACTGATCAATTTAATCCCTCTGTAGTTACTACAGCTCTGCACATCACCCTTATTCTTACAAATTGGTACCAAAACACTTTCTCCATTCTTCAGGCATCCTCTCACTTTCCAAGATTTCATTAAACAATCTAGTTAAAAACCCCACTGCCATTTCACCTAAACACCTCCATGCTTCCACAGGTATGTCATCTGGACCAACAGCCTTTCCATTCTTCATCCTCTTCTTAGCTATCCTTACTTCCTCCTTGCTAATCCATGGCACTTCATGATTCACTATCCGCACATCATCCAACCTTCTCTCCCTCTCATTGTCTTCATTTATCAGCCCCTCAAAGTACTCTTTCCATCTGCTCAACACATAGTCCTCGCTTGTGAGTACGTTTCCCTCATTATCCTTCATCACCCTTACCTGCTGCACATGTTTACTAGCTTGGTCCCTCTGTCCAGCCAATCAGTACAGGTCCTTTTCACCCTTAGTGTCCAACCTTTCATACAACTCTTCATACATATGCCTTATCCTTAGCCACCTCTCTCTTTTCCATGCACCTCATCTCCTTATACTCTTATCTACTTTCTTCATCTCTCTGACAATCCCACTTCTTCGCCAACCTCTGTCTGTATATTCTCCTGTACTTCATTCCATCAGCAGGTCTCCTTGTCCTCCTTCCTCATTCCAGATGTCACACCAAGTACCTTTCTAGCCATCTCTCTTACTAGCTTCTGCTGTAGTTACCCAGCTATTCGGTAACTCTTCACTGCCACCCAATGCCCATCTTAACTCTTCCCTGAACTCCACCTCACAATTACCCTTCTTCAATTTCCACCATTTGATCCTTGGTGCTGCCCTCACACTCCTCCTCCTCTTCCTGATCACCAATGTCATCCAACGCTGCCTAACTACACTTTCCCCTGCCACCACTTTACAGTCTCCAATCTCCTTCAGACTGGCCCTTCTACATAAGATATAATCCACCTGTGTGCATCTTCCTCCACTCTTGTATGTCACCCTATGCTCCTCCCTCTTGTTAAAATACGTATTCATCAGAGCCATGTCCATCCTTTTCGCAACATCCACTACCATCTGACCTTCTGCATTCCTTTAACACCATACCTACCCCATCCCTTCCTCATCCCTTCTGTTCCCTTCACCAACATGCCCATTGAAATCTGCTCCAATCACCAGTCTCTCACCCTTGGGTACAGTCATCACCACTTCATCCAACTCACTCCAAAATTTTTCTCTCTCATCCATCGTACACCCAACTTGTGGAGCATATGCACTAACATTCATAATTACACCATCAATTTCCAGCTTCATAAACATCACTCTGACACTTTTCACCTCCAAAACACTCTTGGCATACTTTTCCTTCAGGATAACCCCTACACCATTTCTCCTCCCATCCACACCATGATAAAACAATTTGAACCCACATCCGATACACCTAGCCTTGCTTCCCTTCCATCTGGTCTCTTGCACACACAACATACCAACCTTCCTTTGGTCTGTCATATCAGCTAGCTCTCTTCCCTATACCAGTCATACTGCCAACATTCAAAGTCCCATCCCTCACTATCACAGTCCTAGCCTTTACCTGCCTTCGGGTATGCCTTCCCCTCTTCTCCTTCAGCCAACAGTAGCCCAACTTCTGCCAGCACCCTGTTGGCCAATAATACTGGTGGCTGTCATTATCCCGGGCCTCGACCGATCTGGTATGTATATCTACTGTTGTCCACATGTATGATTTGGCAAAATTTTACGCCGGCTGCCCTCCCTGACGCAACCCTCCTCATTTATCTGGGCTTGGGACTGGCACAAAGAAATTCACTGGCTTGTGCATCCCTGAAATGTGTATATGATGCTGCAGGTGTTTCACTGATTACAGCCGAGTAGACCTCCATGGTTCAACTAGCTGTAAAATGATTTTGTCACATTCAGATCTCTGAATTGTTTAGGGACATAAAAATGGTATCTTATCAAGCTGATGACATTGTATACTTAGTAAAACGAGGAATGTTGTATTAATGTAAAAAAAATGCTTGTACCACCCACCACTCAGTTTTTAAACAATTACAATTTTATTTGTCTTTTTGCCGACTCCAGTCCTATTTGTTAACTTTATAAAAGATTTCTTCTTTTTTTCCCCATTAATTTTTATTGGTTACAAGTTCATTCTCAAAATAGCAGTTAGTATATAGAAACACCATTCAGGCTACTTATTCTCTTAATGTTGTAATAGCTTGAAATTAATGAATAAAAAGTTAATTGGGTTCAGCAAACATTAGGAAACTAAAGATTTTGTAGGTTTTATAGTTAAACAATGGTTAACTGTCTTTTTACTTGCAAAAAAGAAGCAACTTGAGTTTGTGAATTTTATCTGTTGATTTGTGCACAAATATTTATGAAAGGATTTATTTCAGTGTGTATATTCTAATACTATTTTGAGTGTATATTCTAATACTATTTTAAGCAGCATAATCATATAGGCAATATGGAACTTTTGGAAGTTTATAGCTGCACATTTTCATAAAAATGAGTTACTGGCATGTTTGTTATGCAAATGTTTGAAAGTCATTATACACATGGGGAAAATATAATTTCAAAACAGAGTTGTTTTAAGAAACATTAGTATATTATAGATGCGTCTTATTAAACATGTATAATAAAATTCTATCTAACTATTGTGTTAATAGATGGTTTTATTACTATTATATTGAATGAATATTATATAAGAAGGGTGCTTTAGGGATGTATTTGTAATTGTTTGGTATGAGGAAGCCACACAGGTGAAAGTGCTTACCATCTTTTATTTAATAAACAGTGTTTTTACCATTGACGTTTGGATTACTTGGTGTTATATACCTAGTCTTTGGATTAGTTTGCTGTCAGAGACATTTTCATCAGCTGTGGACTGCTCCTGTGAATGGTTTACGTATTTCATATTTATTATATTTTTTACATCACAGGTGCACTCACTCTGTGGTGGTGCCCTTTTGTTTTAGTTCAAAGATTTTATATTTTGTACAATTATCTTTACCCCCTCCAAGAAATTGTATAAAAGAGTTCAAATTCATTAATCCTAAAATTTCTTTGGTTTCCCAATAAACCCAGAATAGCTTTGAATCATCATATTAGAGATTGGTCTTCTGGGGGGGATTGGATTACCAGATTTAAAACTTTACTGTATCAGCTATAAAAATAATGTCTTTGCACAAATAACTTGCACTGCTATATGGAAAGAGTTTCAAGGAAATCTTGGGTGTTATAACTGACCACAATTTCAAATTCGACCTACAGACTCAGCAGCGCATTAAAAAGACCCATAAAAACTAGGTCTTCTTTATAGACGTAATTTTTATTATTTTTTTATTTTTTATTAACATTTGTTAACCGGGAAAGTCCAACTTGGAACGAAGCCAATTTTCAGCGGAGGCCCGGGGAGAAAGGCTTCAGATGCATGTCTTTGTAATGTAATACCTTACAAATGCTCCAGAATTTCCCTTGCACAACCCTTTCTACTCCCCACTCTGCTCTATGTGGCCCCTATTCTCACACAACTCCAATCAAATATTCTCATTAAACTCGAACTTGTCTATAACAAAATAGCTCTGTTTGCCTCCAACCTATCTTACTGCACCCACTCCTGCATTCATTACACTAAGAAATATGCAGTGGCTTGAATTTCATTACCAAATCCTAATACCACAGCTTCTCTTGGCTCATTCAGTCCTACATCGGCCTTCTTCCTGTCCCTCCCTCTCCACTCTCATCTAGCCCTCTACTCCCAAATGCTCCCCCCGCAGCTCACAATAGAACCTACTGCAAAGTAAATATGCCCAAATTGCAGTCACCTATGCCTGCACTTTTATAAAGTCATTTCTGCTGCAAATTGTATTGTTTAATTGTCTCTGGCTTCCCACTCAAGTGCGACAGCCATTACTGCACTGTAAAAGTTACCAGTTTCTACTGCTCTTCCTGAAAAAAAAATCTTGCTATTTTCCCGCCTTACTAAGCTAGAAAAGTCCAGTTTTAGATACCTACTGATACCTGGACTGTGTTTGAGCTTCTCTGTTTTGGCCATACCTTACTTGGGCAAAAAGGAAGTTTCTTTGTTCACCAGTGAGTGGGGAGCTCTGAACAGCCTACCTGTCCTTGGAGGAGTGGTTTCTGCCCATTCTGGGCAGAAACCTACGGAAAAGAACTTTATAGCTATTCCACTGCAAATGCCTGACAAACGACCCCACAATGTCAGATGCATCGCTGGGCCAACCAACTTTAAAATAGCAATTAAAGACTACTTCCACAAATCATAGTCATGCCTCTGCCATGACCCAACATAAGCTACCTGCCACTACCACAGAGTGCTGCCCTCTTAGCTAGCTACTACCAAACAAATCCTATTACAGGCCCCCACCTGCTCTCTGTTCTTTCTAGCTACTCCACATACCTTTCCTCTGCTTCTCTTTCACTCTTTACTAGCAACAGCCTTGTATATATTGGTATTTTTTCACCTCATTTATTCTTGACTAGTGCTTTTCTCTATATACCTCTTTCCCTTACAATATCACTTCTTAAATGTTCTTATAACTGATCACACTTTGCTATTAACATTTATCCTGGCTTGTCCCGGATAAATCTCCAAGTTACTAGTGCCGTTCTCATTTTCTACAGAATGTGTTTTATGTAAACTACATTTTGTATGTACAGTTTTATCTTACTCATTTACTTTTACATTTTTCTTGCCTTGTAATAGATGTCTATGCCAATTAATGTTTATGCAATGTAATACTGGAGCTTTTCTCCTCTGGTCTTTGCTGAAAAAGGGCTTTATCCATTCGGACCAACCTGGTTAACAAATGTCAAATAAATAAAAATTAAAACTTTATATTTAAAGTTCACCTTGTTTAATTTAGTCCTGCCATGGTGACTTTGGGGAAGTATTAACGGTTTCACAGGATGTTTAAAGGACAGAGTTCTTCCTGAAGCTACAGCAAAATCTGTGAGGTTATTGGGATGCTTTTGTGAGTGAATAACAGCTGAAGACCCGTGCCAAAGCTTGAAAAATATTTAAATATGCTTCAAACAGGAAAAACTGTTTAGCTTCACTTTTAAATTTGTAACATGCTTGTGATTGCATCAGGTAAGCTGATACTGTATAGAAAGCCATTTTAAATGGACCTTTACATGAAAATGCAACTGTAAAGCTGTTTCATGAACATCAAATCACTCAGGGAAGCAGGTTTACCATTTTATACAAGCCATTTACTTTTTAAGACAACTAAATATTTTGTAAGACAGAAAAAGCATAGATTCACACTAGACACATCACAAAAGATTAAAATATTGTTATGGAGTTTACCCTTCTTTAAATTAAATATGTAACATTTACTTGCTATAGAACTTGTTATACCATTTAATCACATGATACAGTAATGAGACATTAAGCTGTTTGAATATTAATACTATTAACCCTCAGAGGGACTAGCTTCCCTGGCTTTTTTCATGTTATTCAACAGTAACCCATATATAGTAAACATAGAATAAGTAGCTTTGTATTAAAACAAGATCAAATAAAAACAGGTTTTTCCTCATTTCAGATGAGACTCTTATTTAGAAGTTATTGAGAACAAGAGTATACTAACTTGCAACTTGTGCAATACAAGTTCGTCTGTTTCAATTCCATCCATTTCTTATGGCTTGTCTCGAAACTGGACAGTGTGCAATCCATATATTCAGTCATGTCCAAACAAGTTTTTGTACAAACTCCAGTGCTTAATTTAAGGTATTACATGTTTTTTGTTCCTCAGCTAAAAAAAAAAAAATTCTTATTTTAGCCAAAAATACAACTTGTGATTTGAGGTTTACTTTCATTTTTTTATTAGGGGAACACAGTCTTTTTAGTCATTATAGAAGTGGAATAGTCATTAAACCTTATGGAGTTGCTGTTATTTTTATATGCGAGTTAGCCCAGGCTGTTTTCAGGACTAATTCTTTATCCTGACCTGACATGCATTTAATTAAAATGTATGTAGGAGAGGCTGGATTGTTTTTTAGTGCAGTGTTTGGCATTGAGAGAGCGCACATGGATCTCTCTCCAACGAGACCTTCCAGTAAGTTTAGGGATATAGGAAGCCAGTTATTTAAAAATAAAATGTTATCTCCTTCATTCTCTGGTATTCCATAGATTCTTATACTACTTCTTGACTTACTTTCAAGATCTTCTATTTTTTTTCTATAAATACAGAATTCTGTTTCAATTTGTGATTCTCAGTTTCAGCTACTCTCCCATCCATGTCATTTACTGGTTCTTCAAATTGTTGCGACTGTTGCTTAATCAACTCATTCAATAGCTCCATCTGCTGCAGCTTCTTTAATATTGTCTATTTTCATCACCAGTTTATGATGGAAGATGCTGGTTAGCATAGACTGCAGTTTTTGTAAATTATAGATTCTTGTGTAGTTCCTTTAAAATAGAACACTGTGGCAATGAAGCAATACATTGTTCTGACAGGAAAACAACAAAAATCACTAGCTAGATTTTTCTGTAAAAAATCTTATAAATTCCTTAAATATTAATTTTCCCATGGAAGACCAAGCTGAATTTTTTTGATAAATCCTGTCAGAATAAATCAAAATAATGAAGCAAAGCTCAAGTGCTGCTAACAGCTCTCCATCTTGGCCACACCCCTACTTCTAAAATTTAAGATTTAGAATGCACACAAATTAGGAAATGTAACATTGGAGATCTGTTGCCATTCTGTCGATGGACTGTCAACTCATTTCGATGATGCATTTATGTGACAACACAAAATGCAGCTAAGCTTTCTGTCCATGTCAGAAGCCTCAGTGTGCCCCCTCAAAATGTGAAGAAACACAGATTTTAAAATTACTCATATGTTCATATGATGTTACTAGGCTACTGAGCTGAGGGTCTTTACAAGACAAGCCATTTAATCTCAGTATAATACTAGATGAGCAATATCATCTATGCCCAAGGTTTTTCTAGCAAGTACTACCCATGTCCAGGTCACAAGCTAGGGAAGAAATTTATCCAGTCATCCAGGTTGCACTTAAACAGGGTCGTGGAGGTGCTCTGCTCTGATATGGATTGGAAACCTATTCCACAGGAGTGACAACCTCAGATTAATCTGTTTCTCCCGTAGGACCTGTATGTCGCAAGCTAGATTGAGGTGCCTGGAACAGGTGACTAGTCCCATTTGACTTACTGATATGTATTTCAATTAGATTTAGGTCAGAGATAGCCCTATAAACCAGACAAGTTGCCTCTAAGAAGTCTATATGCTACTGAGTGCAGTGACAGTGACTTCAGTCTGTCTGTATAAGACATGTGCTGGAGATCCTTGAATGTTCTTGGTTAGAAATCTCCAAAATCTCTCAAGTTGCTACAGCTGTCTGGTACTGTACGTGCCAATAGGAGCATTAGAGTCAGTAATACGCCTGATGGACTACTACAGAGGAGTTAAAACCTCCATCGCTCTTGAGGCAATGCCTTTCCTAATCAGATGAGTGATGTAGAATACCCTCCTCACCACAGTAGACACATGGTCAAAGCTGAGGTCACAGTCAACTTGTGCTCCCATGTCTCTCACTACTGAATTGGTACTTGGGGTATTATTATTTTATAATTAGCAGGGACAGTTTTTACCAAAGGAAGACAGGATGCATTTTTTTAGCACTAAGACCATGTCTTTGGCAGATATCATTGATCTGTGTAAGCCCCTTTTGAATTACACTGACATCACTAGGGGATTCAATAATAGCACCTAATTTGCAGTCATCCACAAACTTGGTTAGCCATAGCCTGTTTTAGCCTAGATGTCAAAGAGTGGGGCCAGCACTGACCTTTGTGGCAGATGACTAATCACTTACAGTTGTGTAGCAATGTTTCAGTTAAATAGTTACAGAGTACTTCCATAATGATGTCAGTACATCCTAATGGACATACTGACTGAAAAAGTATGCCAGTAGGTGTCTAGTGTTACATTTCTATAATCCATGGATGTCTTAAAACTTAAATTTTAAAAGAAATGCTGGAGAGATTAGTATGCAATAAATTTGTGATTGCAAGCATAAGGATGCAATCAGGAAACTGGTAAGTCATCTGCTCACATACTATTGCTTCTATGAAATTGATCTTTAAAGGAATTGAACCGGAAATAAGTTGTTAGTTTATCACGTACATTCTGTTCTACACAATGCAGTATCAGTCAAGTATAAAAAGTGTACACGCTGGAGCTAACCAAACAAGCAAAAATCAGAGTACCCAACAAAACAGTAAATCCAAAAAGTACTCTGACATTGCCTGGAACTTTGCAAAACCACAATGGAGCAAAAAAATGATTCAGTTGTGAAAAAAAATCTAATTCATTCAGTTGAGTGCTTTCATCCCTCATACCTACACGGACTTCTTCAGAATTGAGAAACTCCCATCCATGCATAATTTAAATGCCACTTCTATGAACATGTGACCTATTCTATTCAATAAATCAACACTAGATTTAAAAATAAACACTTCAGCTATTCACAGTATATAAAACCAATTTAAATATACACACGAGAAGATATGGGTATGAAACATTTACATACTAAAACATAAAAGTTACATCATAATTCAAAGTTTGGCTCTATATTGTGTAAGAATACACTTTAAAGACACACTATCATTTAAATCTGGTAATGTTGATGCATTTTCCCAGAAAAAACGTAGAACTTCTTTCATCTGAGTTTTATTTTCCTAAGCTCCTTCCAGAGGATCAAAAGGAATATTTACTAAAATTCCACATTTAAATTCACATGGAGTATTGCAAGCTAAACTGTCTCTAAGGTTTATTTGTATTACTTTTCTTCATCTCATATTATTCATAAATTCTTTTTTCTCAAGGGTCTGTTTTGACCATATAAAATGACTGACAATTAAGTCTAGTATTCTTCCCAGCACCTGCAATTTATCCAGAATTTCATCCTCCTGCAGTTCCCTAGGACATTACATATATTTGTAGCAAATACAAATGTCTGGAAATTCCTTTACTCCTGTTACTCGTACTACTACTGGAATTTTCTGGTTGTCTTTACACAACTTTGTTCCAGTTTCCATTTGCAAATCCTGGTATTGTATGACTTTTTGTCTCTTAGTACATACAGTAAAGAAATAGCTACACACAGCAACGGTATCTGGTTTTATTGCACATTTTTTTAACTGTAGGTATTGGGTAGCCCTATGTGATGCAATCATAATCAATGTTTTTTGTGGTTCTTGTTTCCAGCACTTGCATATTGTAGCTTTTGCACAATCCCCAATGACACAGTCGTACATATAATATTGTACCTTTCAGTATACAAAACACACTGCCATGAATGGACTGCAACCAGCAGCAGTGAGACATGCAAATGTTTCTAGTTCTGTATTACATGACCAACATGTGTTTCTTCTAATTTTCTGTAAACTTTAACCCAATATGTAGTTTAGCCGATTTTCTTGGGTTCCTATTACTAGCCTTTATTCGTTTGGTTTAAATTCACCTCTCCTTAACCATTTATGCATCAGATCTTGATCAACATGCGGTTTAAGGATTTCTCTGTTCTTGAGATCTCTGCAGTCTTCTTTCATTTTCTTGATATTTTTTTACTAAGTTGCTGTCTCTCATCCATTTCTGCAGAGGTGGTGGTATGTGCTAATTATAGTCAAGAGCATTTTCTACCCAGAACTTAAGACCAGTTACTGTAGGAATTTCTGTATATAATTGTGGCTTTCATTTTTTATAATGTACATCTGTTTTACGAAGGTATGTGGACAGGTAACTTAAGAGTGAGAATTGGTAGCTTGTATAACATTTTATAAGTAAAACCGATACATTCAATAAACTGTTATAAGTTATGTAAATTGTCTCACATTCAGACTTGCATTAGTTTCTCTATTTGAAATGCAATCAAACATTTGCTTAGGATTCAAAATCTGCTGCCATAATAACTAATTAGTGCCAAGTAAAATAAAAAAAAAAAGTTACACATTTTTAAAAAGTAAACAAAAGATTTTTTTATTAGCTGCTACACATGCGTCTTTTTGCCGAGATTTACGTAGCCATCTGTTTAAATTGTTTATATCTTTTTATGTTACAGATAACTGGGAAGAATACGATGATGTCACAGTCAAAATGATCTTTGCTATAGTTCAAGCAATTGGATTTTTCAACTCATTCAACAATCCTGTTGTGTACACTTTTATGAATGAAAATTTCAAAAAGAATTTTTTGGCCATACTCTCCTGTTGTTTCAAGAGAATGGGGCAACATGGCAAAGGTGGCAGCCTTAGGATAAGTACAGGCAAATCAAAAACAAGTGCACTGGGCAACAGGAAGGATGCAAGGAATTTGGAGAGCCAGCTGAGTGCAGACAACTTGGAACTGAGGCTCTTCGATCAAATGCCATCGGACAACCAAGAATCCGCTCATTCATCAAAACTGGGGACATGTACATTGTCTGAATCATGTAATGACAAACTACCTGTTGGCCAGTCAACATAATGATAGAAAAAATATCTGCATCTGACAGATCATGTAAAAGCTAGTACTGGAGAATGGGAACTGTTTTACTTACTGCCCAATGTGCACAATTCAAAAATAGGAATAACATTTTCAAGAAGAATGACATCTAAATGCATTCAGCAGCATGATCAGGACCAATATTTGACATTTTCAGACAGCCATTTAATTTAGTAGCGGTAGGCAATTTCGGACAGATCAGAGTCAGCTCTACAGTTCCAAAGTTTCAGATTGTTACTGCTGAACTATATAGTCACATTTAGACCAATCATTCCTTTGAAAAGAAACAAAGCCCATTGAATAATATTAGACAAGTACAGTAAGTTACTTGTAGATACATGCAGAGTGGATAGTAGATCGACTTAGACAGGAAAATTGCATAAGTAACCTTTAGAGGATGCTTTCAGTGGGACTGCATTCTGCTTCAAACAGTAGGTATGGGATCCTGCAGTAGGTCAGTGCAGGTTGTAACACCTGATGTAGGGCAACATTTATGGAAAATTATCTCAGGAATATAGCTGTCTTGTATAAGTGACTGTCCTTCCCAAGTCCATCAGACATATTTAAGCCACTTACAGATAAAATTGGATACCTCTATGTCCATTTTCCTTATGCATTTAATGCTCTAGGCTTCATCTCCCTGTGCCTCCAAGCATTTCTGCAATGACGACTGTATCGATTGTGTTTGATAAATTAATTCCATCCACGTAAAATAAAATGATCTTCAAGCATGTCTGGAAAGCAAATGCTCTTCTGAAAGCTAATTGGACTGTCAGTGTGCCATGGATAGTACAGACAGGACCCTAGGCTGACAAATTTATTTGCACATCACTATGATGATTTTTTTTTTTTTTTGACAATCTGTTCCGTCTATGGGAAGTCCGCAGTGTTCTAAATACTCTGGTATAAAACAGTAGTGTCTATACTAGCTGCATCTTTTATGCTCAAGATCACAACTTTGCCCGCTTACATCTTTAGCACTAGTGTGTTTTTGGTATATATCCTAGTTCATTGGATTAATTTATTTAACCACGGTGACACATTGATACTAAAAGTACCAATTTCAGGTCTTGATCAGTTGCAATGCACAGAACACAAAAACTCAATGTACAACTATTAATTAATTCAGATAAGGCATCTATGAATAAATGCTGCGCTTTTTTAACATCAGTCAAATGCTTTACACACTAAAGTTCTTGGAATTTTACTTGAGGAAAGCCATTGTATGCTGTTAATTAAAAAAATTGCTTAAACTGCCATTTGTCGTGGTCTTTCACTGTAATAAGATCCCTTCTAAGTACATGAGTATGCTTTATTAATGTACTGAAAATCTCTATTTGATCGTAAGATTGGGTTTCAACGAGCAATGATAGTCAGTGCTTGATCTTGGAGCGTTAGCATGGGATACATCATTCTAAATGGGCTATTTTAATTCTCATTTAATGCAGTCAATATATTTGTTTTCATAGCTTAGTTAAATGTGTTAGAATAAATTGTCTGTTTGACATAAATCAGTTTAACACTCTTGTTGCCCGTTTTTTTTTACTATTTGTATTTATACTGTTTCATTGTTTAGCAATAACATTTGAACATTCTGTGAAGACCCTTATATTACTGATTGCAGTCTCAAGCTATTTACTTTCACTGATGAGCGTGCTCCAGAGATTTATTTTCAAGCCTTCTGACTGCGGCTTTCCATTCTTCATTTTAATTCTTCTTTTAGGAATATATTCTCGATTTACTTAGGGTCATTTTGTATCATACTAAATGTGTGAACTGTGAATTATTTTGGAAGAAATCTTCTGCGACACTTAGTGCCATTTTTTCCTTCAGTTTTTCACATTTAAACTTAAGCATCCGATTAAATTTTCCAATAAGTTAACTTCCAAACGCTATTTACTTTCACGTAGCTTTTGGCTTTTATTATCTTAAGCTGCATTTCACATTACATTATCTTCTGTCTTGACTGTTAGAAACTATTTTAGTCTGCTTACTAGCAATAAGCCTTTGGATACTAGAAATCTGTCATTCATATAATCAAACCTTAAGCTTACTCATCTAAAAATGATAATTGCGGACACATTAGTAGTAATAAATCAGTTTTCTAATGTGATGCATAATCATTATCTGCATTAGTAGTAATATTAGTTGCTGCTTTTATTCATGTGAATCTACTGCATATTCCACAATTTTTAAAGTAAGGAAGTTGCCTTCCAGTTTATAACACACTGACTATTTCTGCAGATTAACGCTCTATACTGATTCAGTTCCTGTAGGAGCTATATCACAATCGGTTTATCATCTTATTAATAGACCTATATTTGCAGGGAATTTTTAGTGTGAAGTGTTGTTTGTTTATTAACTCCTCCCCTTGAAGGGAGCATCAAAAGTAAAATAAAAATGAACACTTTTGGTGGTTAGTTCACTGCCTACAATACTAGAGAAATTTTGTTTATAAATAGCTTTCATTTTCATATCAAAAGGGGCTTGTTACAGATATACTTCACAAAGTACTAGATACAACGATAACAAAAATATACAACTTAATTTTAAAAATAGCAGATGCATGGAAATGAGAGTGATCTTTGTCCAACATTTTTGGCAGTGAAGAACATGACATTTTGTTACATAACTGGATTTTGTTTTGACAGTCTCCCTGACTTAAGTTGTACATTACTACCTCAGTAACAAGAAATGAAAGAGTGAAATGGTTTGTTGAAAATTTTAACAATCCACCCCACCCCCAAAATTGCAAAACTAGCTGCATCACAAAAAAACTTAAGGAAAGAAAACACACTAATATGTCCGGCACACAATTCTTTAATAGCAAGGTTTTGTGTGTGCATGTGTGTGTATGAGAGAGAGAGAGATTGATTAGGTTATCTGTAAATCTATTATTATTGGGCATATTATTCATTTCTAAGCATCCAGTAACAAAGGATTACATACTACATGATGTTTAATGCACAAGTTACTCCTCAGTGATTGGTCAGAAGTGAACAATGGTCATTTTTTCAACCTATCTAGGTATCCCAAATCGTGTACCGAAAGGATTGTCAAGTTAATCGCTATATGCAACATATACACTTAAAAGTACAGAATTAGGGTAGTACTATATTTCAGAACTGGCCTTACATAAATCCTAGGGGATGGAAATGGATAAGATGTCATTTCATACTAAATGTAAAATATTTTGGTCAAACACCTAAAAGGTTTCTTGGCATGTCAGTAGTAAATTCTGTTTTAGCATGGTTTGACAGTCTCGTGTAATAGCCTTTACCCATTTTTTTAAATTTTATACGCAAGTGGTCATTCTTGTTTCTACTTCGTGATAAATCCTTTGCTCAAACAGTTTGTTGTCTAGGACTGTACAGAGATCCTTAGAGCAGTCAGCATATGACATCTTATGATGTAACATATCAATGGAGTGTACGACCCATAAAGCTCATTGGGACACCTCCTCTTACTGAGACGATTATAAATCAACTATATCAGCAGGTCTGCAAGTTATTTTGGTTACTTCATGCACTCAGTGACGACATGGCAACAGTATCCACATTACACTTGGATGTCGATTTCATGTCACAGATATACTCACTTTATCTGAGATCCATAATAAACTGTCCAAACAATAGTGGTCCAAATGCTTACATGCGTACTTCAATGTTCATGTTCATCCCTAAACATCAACATCAGAAATATCATCTAGGGATTAACAGAAAGGTGAAAGTGTGTGATCACATTATAGTGGGGATTTGAGAATTGGCCCAGTTATATAATTAGCATATTAGTATACATATGCAAAAAAAAAAAATCATGCTCAACAGTTTGGATATCGGTTTGACACTCAACATTCAAAACATTTGATAGGATGACATGAATCCGGTACAGTTATAGCTATTTCCTGCTTGGACATAAATCAGTATACAGAGACTGAATGGAAAAGTGTGTTAATATGATATAGGAATTCACCTGAAATAGTCAGACCCCATGAAACTGCTTAATTTTATTTTATTTTATTTTTTATTCCCATTGTAGGCCTTCAGTAACTTTATGAACACACCTACAGAGCACTCATCAACGAGCAATGAAAATATCAAATCAAATAGGCAAGGAAAACATTAAATGTAAGCAATAGCATCCCAAACTAAATTAACTTGCGATCACATGAAAACCAAAATCCATGACAGCACAGCAGGGTAATTTTTACACTGTATAGATATACCCAACATTGTCATACTTAGGCAGGCAACAGAAGATGCTTTGCATTCTTGCATATAAATGTCACATACTAACATATGAAACCAGACATTCAATGACTTCTCTTACTGGAGGAATTAAACTCCCCAATTACCAGAAATGTATCTAACCATGTATAAATACACTTAGAACACTCTTTGAATTCAAAAAACTACCTTTAGCAACAGATTAAAAAAAAAGTGGTTCCTCTTCTAGGTTAACTTAGTGGCACACTAGCAACATGATTCTCTTCATATGTTCCTGTAGAAAAATAAATTCTTCCATCAGTTTACTTATGACGCATGTCCCTTAACAGAATTAATCTTTGCTTTCCCCTTCTCTCCTTCAAATATTCTGAATCTTCCATATGACCAGTTTCTCCTGCAATGGTTCATATCCGTTTTCCAGTGAAAAAGTAGAGCTGCCTTTTTAAAGTTTACTCAGTCCGCTCTACTGCTCATGGATTATCCACAAATGTTTATTAGGCCCAGAATGATTGGTTTCACACTGCAATTTTACCTCTACTGCCTCATATTTGACAGAACTTGTATAATAATGCAGTTTCTTTGAAAAACTGGCATGGGGAGAGGGATCATTTATAACAGCAGCATCTTTCAAAATGGTCTCGGTTGAAAAGCTGATCTTTCAAAAGACTCCTTGCTTCATCTGAGGAAACAGGCAAAAACCAAATCCCTCGTCATTTCATGTACAGTTCTGCGGGACATCTGAAAGCAGTAATTATGTTGTTCCTGCAGTACAGCTTGTCCTAACATGTTTAAAAGCAAGTTTTCTTTGCCCAGTCACCACTGCAAAGTCTTAGAAAAACTGGACCTGGTTCCCATCCAAAAGGAAGGATTTCCCCACTTTTGCTTACAGGACCTTCTCTTTCTTGGAAATTCAGACACATCATAACAGTCTGGGAAAGGAACCTCCAGGATTAGGTGGCGCTGTGGATAGATTTGTGCTCTCTCACTAAAGACACTGCGTCTTTCGGCTTTTCCCGGTTAGGGGTCGCCACAGCGGAACTCCAGTCCGCTAATGATTGGTAGTTTATTTTTACGTGCCGAGTTACCAGCCCTGGCGCACATCCTTCAACGAAGGTACGCCCATTCACGCACGTCTCCACGCAGAAGACGCTCTAGCTGAGAATTGAACCGGACAGCGTCTTACTGTGAGGCGACAACACTACCGCAGCACCACCACCGCGGGTTCTCTCACTAAAGACACTACTGGCTCCAACTTAAAGCTTAATTTAGGTGCTGTTCAAGGTACTAACAGATTAGCAGGCTCAAAGCCCTCTGATAATCCAAATAGCCTCAAATTGTTGCACTGCAGCCTTTTTCCAGAGTCCTCAAACTTCATTCAGATTTTGGTTATCTTCCTGTCAATTAGATAGCATGCTAGAGACCTCCTGCAACTTTCTATTATATATAGCAAAACATGTTTCTTGGAGAGCTTCATTAGTGGTACATAATTATGCCACCTGCTTACATAAATCCAGTTTCTAACTAACAAGGAAAACAAAGTACCTTATCCACTAAATCACTCAAAATATCCAAATTAGTTGTCTGCTATCCTGCTGACTTACTCCACCTCACACAGAGCTATTCACAGGATCAGCCACTGCCATGGTCACAAATTCAGTGCAGCAGGACTAAATACAAAAACTCTGCAAGTAGGTTAACTTACCTAAGAAAAAGTGGGATCTGACAAAGTAAAATTTAAATTGACTTAGGAACACTCAGAAGGCACAGGCACCTCTCAATTCTCCCCTCAAGCTTCATCCCCTACAGAGCCCATAGTATATTGCAGAAGAACATGGTTGGTAGTTTATTATTTAACAGCAGCAACAGAAACATTAATATGAGATTGAAAAAATCTTCAATGATTCCTTTAAGTACCAAATATAATTCTACCATACCTCAAGATTGGCTATACTTTTATATTTGATCAATATTGTTTTATTGCATGGTACTTTGATTAAGGTTTTATTGTACAGCATCTTAGATTAATGTTATATTGCACTAGCAGCTTTCCTGCTCGACTTCAAATTGATAAAGGGAAAAGGTCATAAATGTGTTAACTTTCAGATACATTCTGTTCATATATATTTTTAATATAGTAAACTCAAAGTTATTTCATGGCCTTTATATAGGGGCATACATGAAATTTATTTAGGTGTGACCTCTAAGTATGCATTACAGTCTTGTGGAATGACTTCTCGACAGCTTAACCCTATCATGGCTTTTTACTCTGCTACAAAATGGTGTATTTAGGGTCTACATAACTTTTGCAAATTTTCCACACCAGTGTTCAATGTCTCATAGTTGAAACATTTTCCTTCAATAATAAACTTTTAATCAATGCAGAGTAATTAATCCTGTAAAAATACCAAGTTACTTTGCCTGTTCAAATTAAGGCCATTAACCTGAAAATTGGTACAAGTTTATTATCTATTTTGAATACAGATTCTAGAAAAGGTTTGGCACAGATATTAGGAACATTTAATATATCCAAGTACGTTATTTCCTGAAGTCATAACATTCACAAATTCTCAAAATTGCTTTTGTCCTCTGGTGCTTACTACAGAGGATTGAGATTCTAAGCTGCTAGGGAGACATTTCATACAGTCCATGGTTTGATTCTTTCAACTTCCATTTACCTACAGCCATACCTGAAAGAGGTCACTTGTGTGCTGTGGGCTTACCTGGTCAACACAATGTACACGGCCAAAAATCTCTGCATTCGTACTTAATACCCCACCTCCTAGTCATCATTTGAGCAGTTGAAATTTTAGACAATAGCAAGTTCTATTGGTTTCTTTTGCTTTGACTATTTAGCCCTTATCAGCTCATTTGCTCTTGTAAACTCTGGCATATTTGGATACCAAGAGAGGAAATAAAGAGCTGGAGACTGCAACCTCAACACGACCAGTGTTGGACAAATATTAAAATAAATCCCAATAACCCCACCCTCTCTTCCCCTTTCTGTATAAAGTAAGATGCAATGTCTACCATTCTGGGTCACATCTTGTTTGAACTTTGTGATCCTTTGTGGGGGGCTCACCTGCCGCATGTCCAAATGCAGTACATTTTCTTTTTCATGTGTGACTATTACTTAACAGTATAAGGGTCACATCTTTCAAATGTGGTGGATTATAATGGTATCAGGAATTTCTACAAACTGAAATGACACTGACAGTGATGTTGCCTCTGGCTCTTTTCTTATGTTTAAATGCTTGACCTTTAACCTCAACATCTTGGTATCTAACCCCATTCTTCTGGAATAAATTCTAATGTATGGATACTTCATAAAGATTTAAGTTTCACCTGTTTGATCCATGTGTCGCTTTCGTGTTAGTACAGGAACAAACAAGTTTTCATGGGTTCTGTTTAAGCAGCTTTATTCTATACAAACATCACTGTAGAGGCCTAATGAATAAGACCAAGTAACTTGTATACAAACAAACTACTGCAATCATACATGCTCACTCACTGGTCGCTTCTACAAAATGGCAGTAGGGATTGCACAGGTCTGGAATTTATGCATGCACGCACAGCCTCACATGCTACACTCTGATCCACATCCTCCCTCTGAAAAATAGATGATGCAATTTGTCATGAGATTTAGCATGCAGAAATCACAGAATCTAAAGACATGCATTATACAATACATATATATATATCTATATATATATATATATATATATATATAGAGAGAGAGAGAGAGAGAGACACACAATTCAAGTCCACGTTGCTGTGTATTTCATACTTGGCTTGGAAACTCTTCTATATCATGCAACATAAAATTGGGAATCAGATTTAGCAAATGGAACAGTCTCTGCAAAATGACCTGTGGAATGTTCAAATAACTTTCTGGAACAGAACCAGACTTTTGAACGCATTCTGGTCTGGAAACAACATTGGACTCAATCTTTGAGTTAGAGTCTGCATCACACATACAATGTTATGATTGCAATGAGGATGACTCTGGTACAGGAAGATGTCTAAGATTCTTCCTATAGTCCACACCCTCGGAGCTTATCCAATAGGATCTTGGCTCGGCACAAATGCCTGTTATCTGTCCTATTCAATCAAAACCTTTGAATTCTTATAGTCTCTGCATCCCTCAACTAATGAAGTAATCCGCTCGATCTGTCATAACTAGATTTCTGGATATTATGCTTAAATAATTAAGCCTTGAGGGTTTTACTGTTCTTAGAGTTAGGCTGTAAAACTTGATAACATAGGTAGCGTAGTTTTAGTTTGTCTGGAAAGTAGTCGGAGCAGGTGAGCCAAAAATATCACCACAAGGTATGTTTCGGAGATTAAGTAAATTCAAGAATACATCACTATTGTTATTCTGACTTTTCAAGTAACTGCTTTGCACTCTGTATTGCTCGTTCAGCTAGACCATTGCATTGAGGATATTCAGGACTGCTAGTGACATGTACAAAGTCCCATTCTCTTGCAAATTTCTGAAACTGGCTAGTAAATAGAGTATCATTGTCAAAATCAAGTTTGTGTAGACTATCATGAACTAAGAAATGGCAATTTAGCATAGTGATAACTGTTGAAGCACTTCAGGTGATGCACTAGATTGTTTTGACAGTCATCGAACATTGATGTAATGATTAAGCTTTTGTGAAATTGGATCATAGTGTGATCTCTCAAGTCTAGTGGTGGAAAAATTATGCACAGACATCACAAAGTCAATTTTCAGCACCAAGCTGTTCTATTGTACTTCTACACAATCTGGAAAATTTATCAGCCAGATAAAGCAATTTATCTTTAGTGTAGACCATTTTGAAATTGTACTTTTGTAATCTGAGCATTATGCTTTGTAATCTCACTGGACCAGAATGCATAGGCTTCTTCAGAATGGTAACTAGTCACTGATGACCAGTTTCAATTTGGATAGCTCGACCGTAAATGTAATTGTGGAAGCTGGAACATGCGAAAACTATTGCCAAAAGCTCTTTCTGAATAAGAGTATAATGCATCTTAGTTTGAGTAAGTGTTCTAGATGCATTGGCTACTGACGTGCCCATCTTGAAGAATAACTGCACCAACACCAAAATTTGAAGCATGACAGGATAGAACTGGTTTATTCATGTACCATAACATAGGTGGGGTGACCTTACTGCTTAAGATCCAACACCTGATGATGTCGCAACCAGCACCATACATTTTTATGCGTTAGGTCTCTCAAAGATGCTGTCAACTCACGGAAATATTTTATAAACTTGCCTAAAAAGTTGACCATTCCCTGAAAATGCTGTAAACCTTGCACATTATCTGGTGATGACATCTGTAAAATAGCTGTTTGTTTGAGTCATGTCTAAAGCCTGTACTTGTAAACAAATGTCCTATGTAGGTTACTTCTAGAAGTCTGAATTTGCACTTCAGGGGATTAAGCTTCAAGTTTACTTCACATGTTCTGTCTAGAACTTTGAGGTTTCTGTCATGCTCTGCTTCATGGTCTCCAACTAATAGTCTACTATTATGACACAAGGATAACCTGAAAACATTTGTTCCATTGCACGCTGAATGACTTCACTTGCAGAATTTATTCCAAATGGCATCCTTAGGAGTCTGCATGTGCCAGATGGAGTACCAGAAGTAGTTAGAAATGAGGATTTGAAATCAAGTATCACTTGACAAATGAACTCTCTGCATCCAAAACAGAAAATACAGTGGCATTTGGTATTAGAGCTGCAACTTCCACAACTGTGGGCATTGGAAGATATGGCCTTTTTAATGCTTTGTTCAAATCTCTAGGATCAATGCAGACTCTGATTTGGTCTGAGCCTTTATGAGCGGCTACCATGGAAGACACCGATTCAGTTCACTCTGCGAATGAACAAATCACACCTTGCTGCATCATCTTATTCAACTTTGGTTTAACTTTATTTTGTATTGCTAATGGAACTCTTCTTGCTGATTTGACTGCTGGAGTAATCTTGGGATCTAACTTCATAGAATACACAACTGGAAGTTTGCCCAATTTGTCATTGAAAACGGCTTCTGAAAAACAAACTTCGAACTACACTGACATTATGAACTTCTTTAGCAAAAGAAAGCAGATTCATTCTCAAACTATCTGAGACCCAGTAAAGATTGCACTGATCGGAGACCATATAATAAGTTTGAACAGTTCTCAGCCAAATAACATGAAAGTATTATTGATCCTTTGGTTTGAATTTCTTCACCTCCGTATGCAACAAGTCTCACGCTGCTGATTACATTAAGTTGTTCGTTGGTTCTCACTTTTGCAAATGTGTCTGCTGATATAACATTGTACATGGATCCAGTGTCTGAGCTCTGTGGATTTTCCATTGATCCGAACTGTACAAAACACTTGAGTCCTCATTAACAAGTTTTCTGAATCAGTGCTTTCTCCCAGTACTGATGCACAATCCACATAGAAAGTGGACTGTTTCGGTTCTGCTTGATCAACTTGCTTTTTGTACAAGCTTTCTTTACAACTGAGTGAGGCTTACTTGATTTGCAAAACTTTTGAAAGTGGTTCCCTTTCTTACACCCGTGGCACTGCTGACCATATGCCAAACACCCGTCTTAGACTCATGATTTGCACCACAATTGTAACAGTTAAAGCAGACTTTGGTTTTGTTGACTCACATTTGTGTTCACTGAGCTGACAATGGAGCTTGTTCTCTTTCCTGGAACACACCGGAAAGCTTTGTACCTTTCTTTGGAAGCCCTGTGGCTGCCCTTTCTTTAGGCCTATTTCTGTTTGCCATGTGTTGCATACTGTTTGTTCTGGAGCTTACCGAAACCATGCTTCTGTCACTCGCAAGCATGTTCATGTGTCAGTCACCTCATGGATCTGACAAATGTCTGCTGCTTTGTTTAATGTCAAATCACTGTCATGAAGTAAAACCTTTCTTGCTCCAGCACTTAATACCACAAGTCTATCCTTAATCAGCGCATCTTTGAAATCACCAAACGGACATGTTTTAGCCTAGTTTCTCAAATCAGTTATATAAGCTGCAAATGTTTCCCCTGGTTTCTGATCTCTTGTGTAAAAGAAATGACTCTCCAATGTAATGTTAGTCTGTCGGTTGCACATTTCTCTGAACTTGTGCTTCAAACACTCTGAGTCTTGTCTGGACTCAGCTTGCACAACAATATGGTGGTCTGCACCTTCACATTCAAACTGCCTGTGCCATATACAAATGAATGCTGTCTTTCTAAAGCCTCAGATCCTGCTAGATTTAGCAAAATGAATGCCCTTGTGCATGGATCTCTATCGGCATAAGCTGCTTGTATAAAATATCGTACTCTTGCTCCGATATTCCCCAGTTCTCTGTGATATTCTGATGAAACACAAGTGGTTGAGGTTTTCAAAATCAGACTGCCATATTAACACACACCAGCAAAGGGTCTTGCAAATAAGTACAAATATACACACATGCCAAAACACAATCTGTGCAATGCTTTTGTGCTCTGTACCTGTACTTTAAGCTCATCGAAATTATGTGAATGAACAACCTCATAGTGCTTTCAATTAAATGGACTGCGCGAAATAAACCTCCCAGACTTCTCAATGCTTTACTGCACTTTGCAAAATAACACTTCAGATTTCTTAATGCTTTACTGTGCTTTATGAAATAGCTTCTTAGGTATCTCAATGCTTTACTGTACTTTGTGAAACAACTTTTTAGAACCTTCATTGCTCAAGTACTCTGCAGAATAGCTTTCCAAACTTAATTCTTTTTGGAGCTTTGCTGAATAATTTCTCTGACTTTGCAATGTTTTATAACCTCTTCAATAGATAAAGGCAGAAATGCTAAAATCGACTTTAGCATTTTTCCCTTTATCAATTCCGAAAGTCATTGATCACTCACTGTTTGCGAAATCGGTAAAGGGAGAAATGCTAAACTAATAGTTTGGAATTTTATTGATAAAGGCAGGAATGCTACAGTCATGCACCATCACTTATCAAAGCCATCACTTCAAGAAACATTTAAGAACTTCACGTTGCAACTGAGCTAGTCACGAGCACTGTAATACTCAATCTTTTGTAAAAAATATTGACATTAGTTATAGGCTAGTAGGAGACAGAGGAATTAAATCAAATTATATGCAATTTAACCAAATATACCCAAAATAAACAGGGAGGATGTCGCAAAAGTTAATGTGAAACTTAATAATCCTGCAGCATTTAATCAAATAAAATCAATACAGGTTTATTATATTACAAGCATTCAAAGCAGTTATAAAACCAAATGACTACATAAATACAAATAGTACACATTGTTTCTTAGGTCATTTATCAATACAAACAAACAAAACACCTGTCACAGAAGTATATGAAATTTGCTGCAAACAAAAAATTTAATATGAGCACATAATGTAAAAAAGTATCAAAGAAAAGGAAAAAGCTGCAGAATTATTTGAAATGACAAATAGGAATGCAACTGGTATCTGATACTGTAATTTGTTCAGGGTAAATAAACACCGATGAATAACTCTATTAATGTGATTAGTTAAGATATGGAGTGACTAACTGCCTGCATGCTGATCCCTACAACATACTCAGAGAGACTGCTGACAAGTCTATAAAGACTTTTTTCAACATCTTTTATCATATGATGTGTAAAGTTGATTCCACTTTTGTTTTATTACATTCTTGTTTTATTTTAGCCACAATAGCCATCTACATCCCACCAGGGAACAATGCCTCATTGATTGAGCACATCCTTCAAGTCATTTCAAATTACATCAGCTATGAAACTATCATGGGAAACTTCAACACTGACTGGTTGATATAGTACTCTGATAATCCCAAGAGTTATATCAACATCTATGGCTTTCCAAATTATAAAATCCTCTGTTAGAGAAGATGGAAAAAGTCAATCCAGCCTGGACCCCGACTAACCAACCAACCAACCTCACAAGACTTCCCATGTACTGCCAAATCCATAATAAAAAAACTTCAACACCCAAGACCTGATTAACTCTCAAACTCATGTATCCATCTCAGAAACCTACTCCTAGATGCCACTGTAGAACATTTTAATACTGCTTTCCCCAACATTCTTAATACACTAGCAAAGCCCAGAATAATCAGAGTTAAATCTACACCCCTTGGCTTACTCAAGAAACAGGAACACTTCTCAAACCAAGGGATAAAGTACGGGCTGTAGGGCATAATAAAAACGCAGTCTAATCGTTTAGCTCATCACCAAAGTAGAAATAAAGCTAAACACGAAATCAAACTAGATAAAATGAACTACTGCAACAATATTTAAATAAAGCACCAAAGGAACCCACAAAAGGTTTGGAATAGAATAAAAAACACCCCACAACCAGGTGAAGACTCTACCCCTTCTCCTAAAATACTGAACTCTGTTAACATCGCTGATCATTTCAATAAATATTTTACTGAATGTATCCTATCTCTAACCAAAAACAACCAAAACAAACCAAAACAAACTAAAATCTACATCTATTCCAACTAAACAGTAGTAAAGCTTTTTCACTGCAACCCATTCCTAGCAAAACTGTAGAACTACTACTCAAAAAGCTCAAACCAACTACCATCACTGCTGACAACCTGTCATCTAAATTCATAAAAATAGCATCTGAAGCCATTGCCTACCCAGTATCAATTCTAACCAGGCCATTACTAAACAATATGTCCCCTCCCATCTGGAAAACCTCACACAATGCCCTTACATAAAAGTGGAAAATCAACAGAACTCAACAATCACAGACCAATTGCCATTCAATCCCCATTATCCAAAATCCTGGAGATATGTATACATTCCCAACTTCTGAAATACCTCAATCTTCTAATGAAATCCCAACATGGCTTCAGATCCTATGATAGCATCACTTCCACTCTCCTCAGCCTCACCAACACCATAAACCAATAAATAAATGAAGGGAAAACAGTAACATCTGTTTTCGTAGACACGTCAAAGGCTTTTGACACTATCAACCATGATAAACTATTAGCTATTCTCACAAACCCAAACTTAACTCTTCTGCGGTCACATGGCCTCGAAGTTACCTAAAAGGTAGTCTATGGCAGTATAGTGACAACAATCTCTCTCTCCTCTCTCTTCTCCCAATTGCTCTAGCTGCCCCACAGGGGTCCATTCTCGGTCTCCTCCTTTTCAGTATTTTTACCAATGACCTGAGCACTGCCACCCATCCCAGCCACCACAATACAATATGCAGATGACTATTTTATGTGCAGCACCAACCTCACAGCAACTTTAAAACATAACTCAAAAATCCTTCACTGAAATAGAGACATACTTAGACTTGCAGCTCATACTTAAACCAAGACTAAACTTATATTTCAACCTACCAAACCCTCAGAACCTCCTTCCAACTTCTATATTACAGCTAGGGACAAAAATCAGCCATGAATCCCAAACAAAACTACTAATTCCAACAGTAACCAGGTACCTCTGCAAAAACACAAAACCAGTCCAAATAATAAAAGCAGGCAGAGGCAAGGCTCCAGTTTCTTCAGCTGATTTATTGCAAGACACACAAGCACTTTCACCACAAGGCTTCTTCAGGTGTATAAAAAACAGCACTCACACACCTGTAATTATACTAAACATTAACTAGTCACATGATTGAAAGGTAAAACCCTTAAAGGTACAAAAGAGCAATCGTGTTCAGCACACAATAAAATACATAATGAAATGTATAAACTTCATTATACAAAAAACAATACTACAAAAATAAAAATAATATATGTACACAAATATGGACCACAGGAGTATAACAAATTCTACCTACGAAGTAGTCTATTTTTCAGGATGGGTCTCAGTGGTACATGGTCATTAAGACCATGTCCTGTGTTGGCTCTTAATATCACAATCCATTTAGCCTCCAGGTTTCTCAGTTTGAACCCTAATATTACCACCCCTCAAATTCTCATAACATTTACCTAATACCATAAATGTAAAGGTGTATTGATCATTGGTCTCCTTTGTGTTTTGCTAAAGCATTGAACACACTACCCTTCTTAATATGGTATAGGTGTTCCCTGATCCTGTCCCTTAATCTATCAGTCTTTCCCACATAGAACTTACTACATGCCTGACAAGTGCCATGGTAGACCACATGGGAAGTATCACACCTGGCACTGGTTATTAATGCATCAATTACACCAGTGTCTGCATGTAAAAATTCCATATCTTGATTTATAAATTTACAGAATTGGCACCTGGTGCACGGTCTAGTCCCTGGTGTGTCCTCAGTCCTGATTTGATCTCTAGGATTACATAGTAGTCTCCTTAGCGACTTCTTGTTTTTAAAAGTAAACTGTGGATGTGATCCTATCAGGTTACTCACTTATCATATGTCAAAATACTCCAATGTTTACGAACATCTGTGTAATATCTTATGTTTCTTGAATAACAAACACTTTAAGTGGTTGTGAATTTGTTTCTGTTGACCCCCATTATATATATATATATATATATATATATATATATATATATATATATATATATATATATCGCTCCCTACCTGTTCAGAGAAATAGGGCCTGACTGTCTAAAAGTTCTTACTATCTTACTACTTTGGTTAACAAGTTTCTGATCGTGACCCCTCTCTGTTAATTCTGTGTCTGGCTTGTCTAGTTGTTCCATGAAATCTGCTTCTGTAGCATTTAATCTAGAGGCCCTATAAGCATGATTCTTGCACAGTGTTGCATCCTTCTAGAGTTAAACAATGCTAGCGACCCTGATGTGTTGGTCCGTAACTATAATGTCCTCTGCTCAGGAGATATTAGACCCATATCACGTACCTTCTGGAATGCATGGTGTCCATGAGTTTTCATATGACCTTGAGCTCAGTATATGGAGGGATGGAGGTTGGATCATTACTGGAGCTGCTCTCTCTCTCTTTTTTTAACAAATGAACTTGATCCAGATGTCAATTTTCTGTTTAGCAGACTGAAAGCCTCAAAAGTAGGCTGCATTCCTGCTCTGAGAGATCCCGACCATGGTTAATTGACCAACCATGCCTGCCAGGTGTATACAGTCTGCACCATCTGGCCTTTCTACCCAAAGGTTTTTTTTTACATCACTTCAGTGTGCATCAGCTAATTGGCTCTTTGAATAAAAAAGTTGCCTCCATTAGAAATGCACTTCCTTCTCATTCAATGGGCTGTACAATAATCAAGAATGTAAAGTGATCCCAACTCCTACCTCCCTCTTGCAGCATGTTCAGTAGTCCCAGCTTTGATATTATGGCAGTGATATCTATGATGTTTGTAGTACAACCTGAAGACTTCAGTCCTTTCCTACCAGGATGGTTATTGCCTGCCTAGATGTTCTTATTTATCAACAAGGATTTGTTTTTACCTTAAGGGAGGTCTTGGTTACCCTGGTTCTCACAATACCATCCTTTGATCCAAGTTCCCTCAGTAATTACTACAGTACCGCAAGCCTTTTTTCAGTAAAGGTTGAGAATTTGTTGACCTATTCAGCTTGAATTCTCTCCCTTTCAGGACACTCGGAACCCTGTTACAATTAGGACCAATCATTTTCTCCACAACAATAAAATAAAGGTGGGGAGTGGTTGTGATGGATGGACATAATTACACGAGTAAGATGTGCGAGTTATTGCAGGATGAGAACACCCATCTTCATCTTCACAAATTCCAACTTGATGGGTTAATCAAGAAAGTGGATCTGTATATCATCTACATATTACTGGCTTGATAACTATCGATATGTATAACTATCTTTCTGTGGCACATCCTGTTCTACCCATTATATATGGATTACTCAAGATACATAAGAGTTTGGAGGACCCCCCCCCCCCCCCAATGCGGCCTATTGTTTCAGGTAGTGGGTGGGTCACTGAGCCATTGTCGATTGTTATGGAGAAAATGATTGGTCCTGTTCTTAACAGGGTTCTGAGTGTCCTGAAACATGTACACAAGTTTTTGCAAGATCTTTATGACTGGTACAGGAATGGTGACGATAGAGACCTTTTACTTGTCACCTTGGATATTGTCTCTATTTATGGTCACTCCTAATGACCAAGGTGTTGACAATATTTTTTTTTTTTTTTTTTTTTTACTAATAGTAGTGACTTATCTAATAGCAAGGTTATATTAGTATGTGCCCTGTTAAAGATAATCTTAGAGAATAATGTTTTTTTGTTTGAACAGGATTTTTTTTGCAATATAATGGAGTGGCAATGGGTACAGTTTGCACCAACGCTTATGCCAATCTTGTGTTGGCGCAATGGGAACATGATTATATTTACAGTAATAACTTCCTTCAGAACATTTCATACTATAAATGACTGGACAACAATATATCGTATAGAAGGGTACAGCTGAGTCCTTGGAATTTTTGATTTACGTAGTACAACAAATTTTTTACATTTTACACTGAATTCTGTTTCTATAGGGTTCTTGGATGTTACTGTTAAGAATAAGATGGGTACTTTTACCACTAAAGTTCACAGGAAGGCTAGCAAAAAGAAGAGCCTTTTACATCCTGGGCATGTCTCTAGGAATGTGGTTAAAGGTCAGCTCCCAAGAACCTCACATTTACATAGTGACAGCATGGCCATAGAATCTCTGACGCATTTAGTCTGATTTTATCAATAGAAGTTATTCCGCTGAACAAGTCAGCAATGTAGCTGCAGAAGTCATGCTGCATAGGGATACTGCAGCGGTGCCTTATTTTTGTAATAGACTTGAAGATACGAAAGATGTAATGAACACCAATGTGTTCTGTTTCACCCTGTATGATCTTTACTTATTTAAGCAATATTGTTATAGCTTGGGACATAGTGAAGATAAACTGACCAGTGTTACTTACTGATGACTGTCAGATGTTGCTGGTCTTGCACCTACATTTTCTTTTTGTAATAATTTCTCTCTTAAATGTCAATTATGTTATAAAGGCTGTATTTCTACATCTCAGACTTTTGAACGAGTTGGGACCTTCCCTTTCAAACATACTGTCTGCAAATGGATTTTGACTACTAGTTCCTTCTCACATCCAAGGTCGGGCCAAAATATGTCAGTTTTTATGCCGACTTTAGAACTTTTAATGCAATCTAGTATGCAAAGTATGTAGCATGTGAATGTTTTTACTTGGGGAAAACTAACCGTATGTTCAAGGATAGGCGATGCAAGGAATGATAAACTTACAAATCCACTGGCTAAACATACTAAAGACTATGGGGGGGCAACACTCCTTTAAATTTGCTGTTTTAGAAATTCTATAGGATAACATAAGAGGAGGTGATTGTATGAATACAATGGAACTTAAAAGAACTTAGATGGATGATTTCCTTTAAGGCAGATTCATTTCCAGGTCTGAAGAATATAGTTTCTTTGAAGCCCACCCTAAAAGCACGCCCACTAAGGCACTGAATTTACTGGTTTTAAACCTTTGAATGGAAGCTATTTTGTGAATTAGTATTGTCCACATGACGAACGCATAAGTACTAATTGGTTTTTATAACTTATGATGGTCTGAAGAAGCGGATTATTCTGTGAAAGTTATTGTGCGTCTAAGTTGGGATTAAATTGTTTTTGCTTGCCTTCTCCGTGGTGACTGGTTTTGTTTTTTCTTTAATCATTTGATGACCTGAGGGCCCAGGTGTCAGTTTGTCTTAAGTTGTCTTGTTTCCTTTTGAGGAATATCAATGTCAGAGATCTAAAGCTTGCCATTAGGAAGTGTAAGATAGCAGATGAACTCAAAAATAGTTTCCTCTTATAAGAATAATTCTAAGGCCATTATCTACTAGACAGAGCCAGTACGATCTAAACAATTTCACTTCCCACACCAGTCACGTACAGCTGGACTTCCCACCTCCAAACCAAAACAACCCTCTACTCAATTGCACTTTACCAATTTACATACCTCGAGCCTAACTTAATGGGATTCATGAAGGGTGGATCCTGTCTATGCAGCAAAGATCTCTCTGAAAATGTCCCCATTGTCCTAGACAAAAGTCCATTCTACCCAGACTACATATCTAGACTTAGCCAGACCTTTTGCAAGACTGACTGTTACGGTACTGTTGACAATTTCACCCAGATAACCCCAAATCCTATATGATCTTCTAGCCCACTGCCTCACAGATATTAAGGGCGTTTTCGACCTATTCTACCCAGTGCATTGTTGCACGTGATGCACTGCAGGGTTCTGTCCTGGACTAGCTCCTCTTTGGCATCCATTTCCCTGATATAAATGGAAATACCAATAATAAGCTGTTGATGACTAAACTAGTCATTACATTGTCTCCTACAGGCAAATAAGATCTTTCAAAAAGGTTTAACCATACCATCACCAGGTTTATATCACTTCTGCGAAGTGACAGTTCAGCGAACAGCATTTCATCAGAACACCATTCATCAAAATCTGCTGCAACCCCACACCCCCCGCTAATTATATATACCATTTCAGATCACACTACAGTCGGAAAAGGGCTAATTTCCTGATCCTCAATGTACCGCGATCTCAGTATGAACAGTTTGGTGAATGGCATGTTCAATGTAAATGAACCAAAAATGCCATTCTCCGAACTGAATTTTAACTGAAGTAATATAGACCCCATCACCTGGTGTACTGACTGTGGGCACAAGCTCAGTGTCAAAAAATGGAGCACAATTTCTTTTGGTAAACAAGTCTATTCAGCTTCTTGCCACATCTTAAAACTGCAAGTTACCATAGATCTAAGTATATTCACTGACCGTTTATTTTGTCCAACATGTATTAGCCATAGCAAGGAAATCATTCTTCCCAGATAAACACTAGTGATAGAACAATCTAGAACTAAAGTATTAATTCTTTCCTACTCCTCTTTCCTTAGGCTCATCACAGAGTATACCACCTGTTTCATGGGAATCTCTTCAGACATATTGATCAACAAAAATGTCCTATGTTTTCTAATTAATGTCATAGGAATCAGATCCCCTAGTTCCCCTAATAGACTGAAAGCCCTCTCTGTGGTCAGTTTCGTTCAGACTTCAGCATTAACTTTTGGTTAGCCCCCTCTGCCATAAAAATCCATACCCTACTTATTTTTTCACCTTCAGAAAACTGAAAGCACCACAAATTCCCAATACAGATATTTAATCTGCATTGTAACAAAACAGAACTTTCCAGCAATTAAAATATCAAAGACAATGAATCCCTTACCTTTGGTACACACTGCCTCTTGCATGTCAAACAATACAATAGGTTATCTGCAATTAAAACCAGTTTTAACAATAGAATATGTATTAACAAATGTACCCCTGCAATAAGTAGCATGTTGCTCTGACAAAAGGTACTTATTCACCAAATTACTGGATTACACTTGTTTGGCTTATCAATGGTCTCCTAGACTACCAGCTAGGTATGACCTACAATTCAGAATTAAACAAGTCTATATTATAACATAGAAGTCTGAAAACCTCGAATGTTATGTCAAACTCAAAACAGCGAATGCTGAAAACAGTGAAGATGCAGAACATCGAATTCTTTCCCAGGGAAAGAATTTGGTGGGCCATTTCTGCAGCTTCGCTGTTTACTTCAGTGTGGTGCGAAGGTTACGGATGGGGTTAAAGTAAGTGTGCGATAGTGAGGGACCTTAGGGCTAGGGAGCAGGTTAAGCTAAGGGGATAGGTAGTAGTGTATGTATGGTTTAGTGTAGGGTTATAGGTAGGGTGTTGTAAAGTGCATGTGTGCGGATTATTAAGTTTTGGTGTGCTTGTGTTGTGTGTGTGTTTCTCGGAACAGAAAATATTCTCCCTGGGAAAAAATTCACTGTTCTGAGCATTCAATGTTATCACATTTCGAGATTCCAAGTTCGAGCTTATGGTGTTCGATGTTTTGGAATTTTGATGATGTGATAAACACCCAAATTAAACACCTGATACCTCCTGAGGGCCTCTCTTCTATCCTTCATACTATGGTATTCTCCTATATTGACTGAAGTGTTCCTTGAGTTCCATGGCACCAAAACTGATTGAGGACAGCTAAAGCAAACTTCAGCAGCAGTTACTTATGGATATGCAATACTGCTTTCAAATTTTTGCCAAGATGTGGAGTTTGCACTCTCCGTGCAGAAAAGGAAATAAGAAATGGCAACAATGTCTGGAAATATGACTGTTTCCCCACAGATGAGCAAAAAACTAGCTCCTAGTATTTCATCTAAATCTACAGTAACAGATTTTATGAGATATAGAGACAGAACAATGACCTGGATTCAGAAAAAAGGTAGCTTGAGGCTTGGAACTCAGCGTTGATCATCACTTTGTGATTAATAACCAGTGCTGCTGTCACAGACGTTAAAACTCCGACTAAGATGGCAGCCCACTTGGCCCCAGAATCACCTTCACATTTGTAGTGAGGGCTGCAAAGTACCTATCTACAAGCGGTAGCTTCTACTGATTGAGACTTTTGTATAAACACTTCTCCCAAGGAAAAGGACAGAATTTTATTGTAAGCCCTCATAACTTAGAAGTCTACAGTGTATGTGTTAAGTTTTTTTCTTCCCTCCCTTTACTGTATCATATAATACACTGACTTATCTGTTTATTCTAGGTTGTACACTACTGGATTCCCCCTCCCCCTTCACCAATGGCTTTTTTCCCTCTGACCTCTCAGTTTAATCAGCTGTTTTAGCCACTATTCAGGTCCTTCATTCCTTCAGTTATTGCCCACCTCCTTTCCTTCCCTTACTTTTTGTTTTTCTCCTAATCTGTTTAAGGATTGAAATTTCCTATTGAAGCCTGCTAGCTTTACCTTTTTCACGTACCTGAAAGGTAGATGATACACTGTTTCTGGACAATCATCCATGGCTCAGCCTGCTCCATTCTACCCTGGCAACACTCGGACTCCACTTTGCTCCCCTACCATGCCCTCATTCCTACCCCTCCCTGCATCTCATACATTTATTTCTTCCTGAACCACACCTATCACCACCCAACCAACTGGAATGCCCAGCTAATTTCATTTACTCATGCAATAGTGGTAACAAATTAATGCACCCAAATAGTACTTCTACTCGGTCTTAATTTTTACATCTCTTACAAAAAAGTCTTTTCCACATACAATTTTACCACTCCTTGCAAATTCAATTATAGTCCTAGTCATTCAAATACTACTTAACCATGACAGCTGCAAGTACTACCACTCAGTGCACTATCCATAGCTACTCACCTTACATCCTACCACCTTAACCTAATTACCCCCCCTTACCAACCATAAAGCTACTTCTACTCAATTAAGACTGTACAAGACTATCCATTGTTTAATCTCATCAGCTATCACACATTTCAAAAACCAATCTAACCATCTATAAACTAATCTAAAAAGAGATAGTTAGGAGTTAAAATTTAAACAAATATATATCTAAACTACTACATGCCCTACCTACGGTCACTTCTAGGCTTAATTTATGGTGATACACATCCTAATCCCGGACCCAATAGCACTCACAGCACCCAAGTTCAAAACCTACTTAATCTTTCCCATAAATGCTCAAACATATTACTCATTAACTTAAACCTTAGAAGCATTAGAAACAAAGTCCAAGAATTACATGCTGCATTGTCCTACTACTCTCCTAACATGGCTGCCTTCACTGAGACTTGGCTTAAAGCCACATATATTTGACAATGAAATGTCCTCAACTGGATACAGCCTATTTAGAATGGACAGGAAGTAAAGGAAAGGTGAAGGTGTAGCTTTAATGTACAAGACTAAGCTCACACTTGTACCAGTGAATCAACACATATGTCCTAGGCAGTATAGATATCTTATCAACCGGGCTCCTACATAACCAAAATAAACTCAGTGCCATTGTCATCTACATCCCACCTGGCATATTTTTCAAACCATATCCAGCACCATGGATCATGAAACTATCATTATGGGTGACTTTAATGTTGACTGGTCCTCCTGTAATTCAACCACCCCTACAAACTTCATAAATCTATTTGGTTTCACCCAACTTATCAAGGACCCCAGCAGGATAGATAAAAAAAATTAGTCTACACTAGACTGGATGTTAACCAATAAACCTAACCTCTATCAACAGTGTGGCTGTCTGCTTGACAATCTTAGCAATATCCTAATCTCAAAGCACAACATGATTCACCAAATACATAGGAGGAAAACTTTTGCTCCCTACAATGTATACAGACCCTAAAAATGTGCAATAGGACCATCCTGAAGCACATTCCCCTTGATACAGCAACTGAATATTTCAATAATACCTTTAACATTCTTAAGAGTCTAGCTCCCCCAAGAACAATTTGCTACAAGTCTAATTATACACTATGGCCCTCCAAAGATACAAGGACCCTCCTAAAGGAAAGAGATCAGATAGGACAATTATGGTATTCCTGTAAAACATACTAATCGACTTGCATTCCAACAGCTTAGAAATAAAGGTAAACATCAGATTAACCTAAACAAGAATTACTACAAAAACCCAGTTCAAATATCAACGCAACTCCCAAAAATTCTAGAGTACAATTAAATCCATTCTTCAACCAGGCCAAACAACACCCCCCCCCCACCCCCATTATTCCAGGTCCCTCTGGTCTCATTGCAGAAGACTTTAACAAATTCTTCACAGAAAGTATACTGTCTAATAACAAGAACTCCAACTCGCCTACCTCTCTCAATTCCCCTAACCCAAATTGTACATTTCTCCTTTCAAACTATACCCATAAAAACTATAGAAAAGTTAAAACTCAAACCTACCACTATTGCAGCTGATCACGTACCTACTGAATATTTAAAAATAGCATCTGAAGCCATATCCTCCTACCCTGTATCACAGTTCTTATGAACAGCTCTATCGCAGAACAGTATGTCCCAAAGCTATGGATAATTGGATATATCCCCATATACAAGTGTGGCAACTCAACAGGCCTCACTAATTACAGACCTATTGCCATTTTATCCCTATCTAAAATTCTTGTAAGATGTATTCATTCTCAACTCCTTCACTACCTCATTTTCAATAACCTACTTGCCAGCCCATAACATGGTTTCAAAACCCACCACAGCACCATTCCTAAGCTCCTTAACTTTTCCAATACCATGTATAAACTACGCAATGAGAGCAACTTTGTGTCTGCATTTTTTTTTTTAGACTTGTCCAAGTCCTTCAATATGGTCTCAAACCATAAACTGTAAATGTCCTCTCTAACCTAAACCTACATCCATCTACTCTCCTGTGGTTCCAAAGTTACCTAAAAGAAAGTCAACAAGCAGTACCTATGGCAATAGAATCTCTCCACCCTTCTCTCAGTTACACTTGGAGTACCACAGGGTTTAATTTTTGACCCACTTATTCAGCATTTTCATTAATGATCTAAACACTGCCAGTCCACTAGCAACCATAGTCCAGTATACAGATGACACTACCCTTGCTATGCTCCAACACTTCAACTCCAGCAAATTGCACAAGCATCCTTCTCTGAGGTAGAATCTTGGCTATCAGAATCGCAGCTTATTCTCAACCCCCCAAAAAAATAAACTCATGCTCTTCCAACCCTCCAGAGCCTCTTCCACTATTACCTTTTCACTGCTAGTACAGTCCCGACATACAAACCAAACTGCTAGGTATCACCCTTGACAATAACCTAACCTTCATGTCTCACTATTAAGAAAATTCACAAAAGGGTATTTTGTACAGGAACAAAACCTATCTAACCAACACCTCTAGGATAGCCATCGCCAGATCTCTTATATGCTTCTCCAATCCTTATTAATATAAAAAAAAAACAGATCTAAAGAAACTTGAGCAATGTTACAATAAAATAGCCAAATTTGCTTCCGATTCCCCAAATCATATACACCACTGACGTATTGAAAAAATTGTCTTGGCTAGAACTCCTAACCAAGACCAGCAGAAAAGAACTGTAGGCACCAAATAACCATGCAAGACCAAAACCAACAGCTGGCACTGTGAACACAAGATGAAAATCAGGGCTAATTCCAAAAACAGTTTTTATTAAGCGCTTTTGTGCTTGTGAATCCAGTACTTAATCAGAATAAAATGTACACATTCCACAAGGCTTAATTACACTTCCTGTTAAGTGCACAATCAATTAGTATGCTAATAATTTAAAGGTGCGTACACATCTTAAAAATCAGAGGGGAGTGCATTTCAAAAAACTATAAAAACATATGTTGTATTTATAAAACCAACACTATTAAAATTCCCATTCTATTTAACTACTAATGCATAAAATCAAACATTAAAACTAAAACAAAGGTCACATCTAAAAATAAAAATAAATTACCAAACAACCTTAATCATGTGTATAAGATGAGTGGATACAAATCCAAGCAAAAACCAGGGATATCTCTAGCAGAAAATATTCACTATTTTTAAGGATATTACCCAAGTTGACAGTCATTTAATCCAGGGGGTGCCACTGCGTTTAATCTCAATTTCCAATACAAATCTCTCATGGCGATAATATTTTCCCAATTGCCCCCTCTCACATTGTGTTTTACTATTTCAATGACACCAAAACGAAATTTGTTAAAGTGGGAACAGCTTAAAGTAGGTTTGTACAGTGCACTGTTACAATTTTTTTGTTGGCTAGCATATAAATGCTCACGCAGTCTTTTATAAAATACCGCGTAATACCCACATAGAAGGAGCAACAACTTTGGCAGATAGCAATATATATTAAACCCTTGCTATGACAATCACCTGTGTCAAGCTGTAAACTTTGTGGAGGATTACCCACAATCATTTGTTGCTGGTCTAATATACAAGGACAATATTTACAAGCCCCACATTTTTTAGTACCCTTCTCACTGGATCTCAGTATTGGGTGCTCCAACAGATATTTTAAATTATACAATGAATCCCCATTAATATTCAAAAAACATGCACACTGATTGGCCAGCCCAACCAGCGTGCCCATTGTAAATCCCACAACATACCAACAGAAAATGGTGCAGTCACCCGGACTTCTTCCCGTTGGTATAGTGTTTAAATTTTATTTCTTAAAAAATAAAAATAAAATCTTTAGCCCTGACTCCAGATATACCAGACAGGCAGCTTGGACAAAATACTAGAGAAATCAGGTATGTTATTTAAAATTAAACACACGTACCTGATATCCCTTGTATTTCCTTCCATGCTGTCCGTCTCCTACACCTAAACTGCCCTAAAGTTTTTTTTGTTTAGTTTTAATTAAAAAAAAAAAAACAAAAAAAAATGAAGCAGAGAATTTTTCTCCATTGCTTTCATTTCAAAATGCTGATGTACTGGGTATGTGTGGGAATGCAAGTCCTATACGCATGCACAGTGCTTCAACAACAAGGGAGCAGTATACCACCAGCCGTGGAAGAACAGTAATGCACCGTTATAGAAAGACATTTAATTTATTTATTTTTTTAAATAATATTCTGGTACAATAGCAACAACAGACTCTGTGGTTGTGGTATATTGAAATTTACCTATGGTTGCCTTTATTTAATCACTCCGGCTTTGCCCTTGTAATTAAACCAGCCAACCATGGGTAAATCTTCAATATAGCACACCACATCATCGGTTATTGCTTAATTAAATTCCATTCTATATACAAAGCATGGTGTTTCACCCAGTGTATTAACAATTGTGTATTGGAGTGAAAAAATTAACCAATTTTTTGGTTAGAATATTCCTCACTTCTCGGCTAAAACTTCTGTAGTATAATACCATGGAGTCTACAAATGAGCTATTACCTCTATGGTGATCCTGTGCCACAAGAAGTTCCTCAGAATCAAGTAATGGCTTATATCTACCACCCACCCTGAAAGGATGTCATTAGCACATGTAGTTAGTAATTCTGAGGGATATCCTCTCTCTTTAAACATGGCAGATAATTTAGATATTTCCGTTTTAAAATCGTCCAACTTAAAACATTCTTGAAGCCCTAATCATTTGGCCTCTTACTAAATTTCTCTTGATACATCTGGGGTGGTTACTTGTAAAATCCAAGTAAATGTTAGAATGTGTGCATTTTCTATATAATTTTGAGCAAAATTTGTTTTCCTCAGTTTTTATACAAGATGACATCCAAGTAATCTATACTACCCTCTGAACTATGGGTACATTTAAAAGAACAAGTGTTGTTCAAATCAACAAATTTTTGCTCTTAGTCGGAGTTACCATTCCATATCAAAAATAAATCTTCCAAGTAATGTAGAGAAGTATGCCATTTGCTGAAAAATCTAGAGTTCCTTAGAGAACTCCCACAACTTCTTTTGTATAATCAGTTAAATATGGATCACAAGATACTGCATCAGGCTGACAAAACACTCGCACCACAAAACTTTCTCCAAATGTATTCAACCAGCGGTTCCCTTCGATCAACCAATACTTGCTTACTATAGGTAACCAAACCCATAAACACCACAGGAGACTCCCGTTAGGTGCACCATTTAACAAAGCACTGGAAAGTACAGTTGTGTACACCTACCATAAATGTAGATGTTCGAGTGTCTTCACTGTTGCAGTCATGACTGTAGGGTTCTCCCCTGCCGGCAGGCAGTCCTCGGTCGGCCAGAATACCAAAGTCTGGGTCCGGCGTCGGCTGCTCAGCCATGCTCCCTGACGTCAGAGCGCCAGGAGTACAAAGCTGGCAGCCGACGCCATGTTCTCCAGTTTTTCTTGCCCCAGATGTCAGAAGTTCCAAAATGAGTATAATCCCATACCCTTTGCAAATACACCTCAGAAGGGTGAAGGGAACCACACAAAAGAAAAAATAAGAGGGGACAGGAGGAGGGTAGCAGACTGCAACAGTGAAGACACTCTAACATCTACATTTATGGTAAGTGTACACAACTGTACTATGTTCATCATGTTTCACTGTTGCAGTCATGACTGTAGGGTTGAATCCCAAAGCAGAAGAAAAGGGAGGTGGTCATAAAGTAGAGGGGGCGGCTAAAAGGCCCTGCGAGACTGCAGAAGCAAAGCCTGCCCTAGACTTAGAGTAGAGAGGTAGACTGTAGTGCTTAGAAAAAGTATGCACTGAACTCCAAGTTGCAGCTTCCAAAATGTCTTTGGTAGGAACTCCCCTGAGGAAGGCAGCTGAAGTGGCAGCCACTCTGGTAGAGTAAGTACTTATACTCCCTGGGATTTGCTTTCCATGGTGTGAATAACAAAATCTGATTCCATGAGCAATCCATTTAGAAATGGTCTGTTTTGAAATGGCTTTACCTTGGGAACTTGAAGCATAAGAAACAAAATTGCATGGCTGAGCAGCTGACGCCGGACCCAAACTTTGGGATTCTGGCCGACCGAGGACTGCCTGCCAGCAGGGGAGAACCCTACAGTCATGACTGCAACAGTGAAACACGAACATCTTATTTCCATCCAACATTAGAACCACCACTATTCATGATGAGTTGAACCACCTGCTCAAAAACGTTCTTGCTGATTCTTGGTTTTGTACGTGTGCTACTGGCTAGTGCAGCAAAAACTTCCTCGAATATAAAACTCTGCAATATGTGCTATCAAATTATCAGCGCATCATTTATAGTACCTTAACTATTCTGCAGATTTTTGTTAGATTATAATCACTTTTTGTTCTTGTTATTAATAATGTATATTATACTGTACGTAACTGTAAAATCTCTATAGTGTTATGTATTGCTATTTGTGGAGCTCATCTCCCTAGGCCTCCATTGAAAATGGATTCTTTAACCCAGCTGGACTTTCCCGGTAAACAAATATTAAATAAGGAGGGCCATCCTGAATAAATTGGATAGGTCAGCAAGATGAGCCAAGCAGAACTGCAGTGTAATGCACTCTCTTACACCATTGTGCGACACCCACTGCCCAGCAGCTACATCTTGGAGTGATGTCAGCTAGGGGATGTGGTGGGCTGTGGAGCTTAGGGCATGATAAGGATATGTTCACATCCTATGAACTCAAACCCCATAATATTTCTAATTCCTCAAAGAATGTGTGTGTGCACAATGCAGAGACTGCATGTTGTGAAAGCTGCTTGACTAATGCATGAAGATTATGAGCATACAGTGCTGAGAAGAGTCAATGACTCAGAACTGCAGTGCTCCTTTTGTGAAGTTGACAGTCTGCCCAAGCACATTGCCGAGTCACAACCATAAGTTTACCAGCAAGTACTTGCCATAAGCAAAGCCTACTTTAAAATTAGCAGCTCCCTGCTATGCACTAGCTTCTCTGAATCAAACCCAGTATTCCTTCATGAAAGCCAATGTAAGTTCTCATCTTCTACAGGGATGTAATGCTATTCAGTGAATATAGGGAAGCTAAACATCTGCAATGTATAAGACAAGCCTTATTTCACTCCAATTTATACAAGGATGATTAATGCATGCCAAAAAATGAACATCTCCATTTTATGAAGGAGCTGCTGTGTTTCAACAAAAATTAGCATTCCCCTTGCTGTAGGTTTGTTAGACTACTTTCCAAACCTATAATATACTGTCATTATAACAGTTACATTATCTAATCTGTCATGTGTTAACAAAATAAGACACACATCCAACCGTGTATACAGTATATGGGAATCAGCAATAATGCCCACAGGGTGGGTGCAATTAAGGCAATAATGGACTGCCAGATGTCTCTCCACCACTGGAAAGTCCATTTCCCATGCAACACACTGTGGATGGCATTATTGCACTTAGGAAATAGCTACCTGTTAAATTTGTTTGCATTTGTTTTAATAGTATAAAACTTAAATATTTTTCATGTAAAATACTTCCACCATCTAAGGTTTTAGTCGCTGTATGACATGCAATTGTTGAATGTAATTTACATCCAAATATTCACATTTTCATTAAGTATTTAATGTCTAAACACAAACCACACAAGTGAATTTCATATGTACAAATACACAATCTGAAGACAGTCTTTTACACATTCGCAGAAAATCATATACACACCGAGATGTGCAAAGGAATCGACAAAGACAGACTCATTCGCAAAAAAAACACAGTAATTACAACTACTTGCTCGAATGTCTACACCTCAGATGTCTCAATGGGATCAAATGAGCAAACCGTGCAAAGCAATGTCTCCCCCCAACTGTTCTTTATTTGGTCTATTTTTGCTCCGTTCCCTTGAAAGAGCTTGATTTTCTATTAAATCTATGAAGACTGCAGTTAATCAAATCCAGCCATTACAGTTTTACACTTTTTGTTTAGAAAAGGCATACTGATGCAAACCTTGCTGCTCCATTAACATTTAAGTGAATCATAGTAATATTCCCAACTTGAGTCTTTGCTACATCATTATTGCTGGCTTTGCTTCTTGAGCAAAGCTGAGAAATATGCACACACACTAGCTCTTTTATAAAAACACACTCACAAATGAAACTGCATTACTTTTTTCTTTTTTTAAAGAATGACTAGTAAATGAAAGGCAAGTTCTACCAGGTCCACTGTAGATACTTTCGTTAGAGCCATCTGCTTCAATTTTTGTATTTACTACTTTTTTTTCCACACTCACTAAACTACCGTGTAGAGTGCATGTGTAAACAAGATGGAGGTCTTTTTTTTTCTTTTACGCAGTCCATGCTTCCCCGCAGCCATAAAGTTATTAACTTAATACAGGCTCCTCTTGTACATTAATATCCTGTTGGAGAATACCTGTTCTTCAGTAGGGTAGTGCCTTTGCAATCGCCCATTTTCTATTGTGCTATAAAACAGAGACCAGTTGCAGAGCAGATACATTAATACCCTGATATTAAGGAACTGTGGAATTGAGCTCTAGCAATGGCACTAATATTACAGATCCTTGTGTAGGTATTCATGGAGCTGTAGCAGTGGTGAAATGATCTACTGAGGCTTTTAGGAATGAAATGCTTACAAACTTCAAACATTGTTAATCTTCCCCTGCCTAACTACAAAAGCAGAATGGGTGGCGGTTAACTTATGTACATTGTATGCGTCTCCCAATTATAAATTATCAGCAACATTTCAAAAGCTTTGTTTTCACTTTCTCCCTTTGTGGAGATAAATTCTCAAAACGGATGTCGCTTAGCTGTTTGCTTTCAGCAATTTGTCACACTATGTTGTAATTTAAAATGAAGCTACATTCATTATTTTAGTGTGAGATTGCTTTCCTGACGCTCTCTGCTAGACAAAAAATGAATGTAGGTGTCATACTGAGCTATTTTGCATCATAAATCTATTTTGCCTGGTAGCAAATGCAACATTTGATATACAAGTGAGTAGTGGAAATAATATAACTGAATGAATTTCAGGCTCACTTATTGGAGTAAGAAGCCAGCTTTCTTTAACTTTCGAAAGGGTATTATGTTACTTAACTATGTGCAGTTAGAGAATAGAATGGGTTTCCTCAAGAAATATTGCATATTTAGGCTCGAAGAAAAATGTAATCGGAAGATTGCAAACTGACCTCTCCTCCTTTTGGACCATCTTTCCCATCCCTATCATATATTTTAAATACTCAGCGCATGTACATGTACACACACACACAAAATTGAGTCATTGCCCCTTAAACCCTTTCATAATCTTGCTACACTGTTTCGGACTATCCTCCTTAACTATCTTCCCCCACCTCAAACCTTCTCAATTCTTTCAAGCTAAGTATCTGCAACTCCCTCCTACCACCTGGTACTTAATAAAAATCACTTCCAAAGCTACCATTACTTAGAGAAAATGCAAAAAGTAAAAGACTGTATTCACAATGCCATGCTCTGCTCGATTTGAGCACTTCTCTTTCAAAAGAGAACACTTGATAAATGCATTTAAATAAGGATCAAAGGGCGACGGAATCTTCAGAGAGATGAAACATCTTCAGGAAATACCTTTATATACAAAAAAATAATTAGCCAGTCTCTACTAGACCATGCATAGAGAAAAGAAAGCATATTTCATGGAGCTATCCCCAAGATAAAATACATTTCTAACATGACAACTCTTGCTCTCGTTAATTTACATTTCTTGGTCACACAGACATGATTTTGTAGAACAAAACACTGCAACACTGATTTATTTAAAGTTACAGAGGTTGAAATGTATGGGCTCAAGGACGCCTGTGCGTGCGTGTGTTATACATGCACAAGTACACAAATAACATTTTATACTTTCTCTAAGCCATTGCGCCGATGCTTAGCAAGCATGATGCAATGCTTCCTATTCCTGGTCCTGATGTGGGTGCAAGCATGCATATACCTGGGTCCTGATGTGGGTGCAAGCATGCATATACCTGGGTCCCGATGTGGGTGCAAGCATGCATATACCTGGGTCCTGATGTGGGTGCAAGCATGCATATACCTGGGTCCTGATGTGGGGGTGCAAGCATGCATATACCTGGGTCCTGATGTGGGGGTGCAAGCATGCATATACCTGGGTCCTGATGTGGGTGCAAGCATGCATATACCTGGGTCCTGATGTGGGGGTGCAAGCATGCATATACCTGGGTCCTGATGTGGGGGTGCAAGCATGCATATACCTGGGTCCTGATGTGGGGGTGCAAGCATGCATATACCTGCCAGAGACCATGTCCCACCTCTAGCCTTCTTCCCTGTACCATATGCTTTTAGACTGGCGTCATTTCTGCAGCAGGATGTTTACCTGCCCTATTTGCCAGGATGGGGGCATTAGGCACCAACTCATGTCCCAGACAGCTTCATCACTGCTTAGGTTGTAAAATGAACCCAGGTCTTCTAGAAAACTGTGTGTGTGTTTTATCAATCTGAATCGCTTTTCATTTTCAAACCAAATACGACAGAAAGAGATCTGAAATTTTCACCTCAAAATCTGTAGTAATTCTGCAATGCTGCATGTGGAATAGCCATGCATTCACTTATAATGTACATTCACAGACTGCATTATACCAAACCTCCCTCAAATCACAGAAAAAGTCCTTGAACCTCCCTCACATATCAGTAAGCATTTTAAGGCTTCCCAGGAAAAAGTATATGCTACATGGTATAGAAGATGACTAGCCTAACCCCCCCCACACACACACACACACACACACACACACACACACACACACACACACACACACACACACACACACACACAATCTAACTAAGGTCTGGCTTAGTTCATTATTCTTTTAGAATGACCTGCATTCAGGTACACATTAGACAATTCACTGTTATGCTTCCGCATTTGGAAAGATCGCATATGAAAAATATTGTGTAGTTAACATGATATCCAAACACTAGCTTTGGTTTCTGCTGAAACAAGCTAGTTACACTGAGAAATGCTGGCACACAGGGTTCCATATACAGGGAAAGGAAAAAGAGAGACTGAGAATATCAAGTAACGGATGGGAATCGAACCTCATATGCTCGATAAATGGCCACTTGTCCTCTGAAGATAAAGCTGAGGAGCACACATCCCAGAAACATGGTTAGCAGTAAGTGGGCACTACAACATGACTGAAGAGTCCGAGTATTTTTTAAGTGCATCTATTTAAAGGTCTGTATGTGGCTTGGCCTCTTATGGTCCCATTGATCTCTTGTCTAATATTGTTCCTCATTTCCTAAACAAGCAAAAACTGGCACTGCGTGATAAAACAAAATAATTAGCTCAGTAGTACTAACCAGGAAATTCAAACAGGTCCTCAGGGAAGTCATAAAAGTACAATATTGGAATCCCTCATCCACTTGATGGCATATAACAGAGGCATAAGCCTTGGTAAACAACGTAGTGTAATAAGGGAATATTCTGCTCATGCCTCTAAAGGAGCTAGCAGAAACAAGGTACTGAAGAGCATGGAGTGAGCCATTTGATATCAAACCAAAAGGTCTTCCAGAGTACACATTGGGACCAAAGTCCATTAGGTGCCAAGTAAAGCACGACTAGGGCTAGAATTTTAAGTCATCTGCTGACAAATAATGTTTCTACTGTTTTTAATTTCTCCAAGTCTTTTGGGTTTCTAATACCATGATGGGAATGAACCACATTCCTAAGTCAAAGTACAATTAATTTCATGAAATTAGTACTGTTTCACTTGATGTTAGCCGAAAGTGCTCTTCACAGCACCTGCAATGTGCCCAGTAATGACTCTCTCTCAATTTGTATGGTGTTACATGAATTGGTAACGTATCTAAATAAGCTTGTAAATTGTTTTAAAACCAGTTGCTTTTACTACTACTGGAACTGTCTGGGTATCTCTATCACATGGCTCTCGTTTCTGCCTGCAGATCAAGGTATGTTATGACTTTGTATCTCTCTGTATGCAAGACAATGTTAGTCACTGGGTATGGCGATTTCAATGATCAATGCTGCTTTTGTCTTCTTCTCATTGACAACTATAGCTGGTTTTCTATTTGCACAATCTCCAGTGTACCAGACTTGCCACATTATTATGCCTTTCAGTATACAGTCCCTCTGCCATTAGTGCATCACAACCAGCAACAAGGTGCGTGACTGTTTCCATTTCGGTTTTACAAAACCTACATTTAAGTCTTTCACCCACATGTTCAATGGACTTAGTAAACCAGCGTGTATGTAAGCCCCCTATCTTGGACTGCTAATATTAACCTTTCATTTCTTGATGTGAATTCACCTCTCCTTAACCATTCCTGTGTTAATTCTTGATCAACATGAGGTTCTTCCAAAAGTATTCTATACTTGCAACTATATTTAAGTTTTTTCACATTTCTTGCCTTCTCATCTGGTCCTTCACCTTATATTTTTTGTTTTTTGGCACATTCAGTTGCTGCCTGGTTTTTATCCTCTTCGGATTTCCATTCCTGCTTGACGTTGATATGCTTCTGCTAAATTAAGCAGAGACATCATCTTAGATTCATTCCCCTCATGTTTCAAAACTTTCACTACATTTGGATCTTGCGAGGTCACTAGATGCGTGGAGTCCCACAACTGGAGATCTATACATTTAAATCAGTTTCAAGGAGGCCCATCCCTCCTCTGGAATGGGGAATATATAATCTTGGTATACACCGATTTTTATAAATCATTTGGTAAGCATGAAGCATCCTTCTTGTTTTAATATCCAGTCTATCAAACACATTTTGGGGCTAGTCAGTCACTACAAAACTATAAGTTAGGACAGGGAGAGAAAATTGATTTATAGCTTGGATCTTGTTCCTAGATATCAGTGCTGTTTTTAGGATTAATTTAAGTCTTTTAACGTACTCCCTACTCCGTTTTATTTGCATTTGTTCATGTTTTATTGCTGATCCTTCATCAGTTCCCGAGTATTTATACACTCCCTCTTGCTCAAGTTCTTTTATATCACATTCTTGTACCAAACTGGTTTTCCTGCTGCTGCAGTTTTCCTTTTTTTAAGGATGCTTTTGCACATTTGTCAAGACCAGATGACATTCCAATATCATTTGAAAAAGTTTTGACAACCTGCAGCTGTGCTTTCAGTTCCTCATCTGATGAGCTATACAGTTTTAAATCAACAAAAAGAGAAGAGAAAAGTCATTGTTTTCTAGGAGCCAAATTGCAGCCATGGCCTAAGCTGTTAAATAAATAGCTTAATGGATTACTGACAAGGCAGAACAGCAACGGTTACGAGCCACCCTAGAATATCCCCCTTTGCAATTAAGCCATGATAAAGGACAGATTATCCCATGGATAAAAATTCAAAGTGGTTTGCCACTGTTTCGTGATAACTGAAATGTAGTCAATTAGTGTAGGGTGCATCTTATACATTTTTAAGCACTCTTATCCATGAATGTGGGGACACTCAAATGCTTTTTTGTAGTCTGTCCACACCATACTTAGATTCTTTCACTTACAGTTCTCAACTATAACAAATTATCCTTTGTTCCACTGCAATAATTGAGTTTTCTTCTAAATGACTATAAACTCAGTCGGCTTCAATTCCCGTGTATAGTTTATACGTTTTATTGGAAGAAAAGTTATTGGTCCATAATTTTTAGGGTAGCTTGCAGGTTCACCCTTAAGTAAAAGCATTGTTTTTCTTGTTGTTAACCAGTGCAGTGTGTGTTCGGGGTGTGCATATAAATAGTTCATACTCATGGCTAAATCCTCGTGCAAAGAAGTTAATACTTTAAGCCAAAAGTTAGGTACTGCACCTGGGCCTGAGGTTTTCAAGTAAGAGGCTTTTCTCAACTTTGTTTCAATCTTTCTGGTTATTTCATCCCATTTCATATCCTGCACCTCTAAACTTATTATTCTTTCTTTTACTTCTTCTATCCATTTAGCATCTTTATGTTCCACAGGATCTTCATAGATACTTATCCAAAATGCATCTGCTTCCTCCTTTTTTGGCGGTCTTTCAATTCCTTTTACCTTACTTCCCAATTCTCTATAAAACTTTTTTGGGTCATCAATAAATTGCTTATTTTGTGCTTTTCCCTTATATTTATCTTCGTATCTTTTAAGTATTTCTGACTGTTTTGAAATTTTTAGTTTCTCTCTAATAATGCATAATAGATCCTGGTTTGTTCTAATACTACACATTGCTTTTATCACATTTATCTTTCTTAGTATTTTTGTTGATCTGTTCCCTTTTCTATAATCTTCTAACAACGACACTTTGTCTTAGCTGCTTTATAGTTTTCTCTATTTGATACTTCCATGATGGTATTCTATTTCTCCCCTTCCTTTCCCTCACTACCCTGTCTTCCTGTGGTAGAACTATCAGTTATTAATTTAGCAGCACAGTAATATTTTCTGTTAACTTCTGTTATATCACATGGGTCTCTATGGACAGTCATAATTACTGCGTTCATTTGTTTTATCAAACTTCTGACTTTTTGGGTTTTATTAACCTTCTGCAGTCTATTTCTCTCATTGATCTTCATATATCTGTCTTTGTCTATTAAATCAAGCAACTCTTCTCTTAACTCCTCATTTTCTTCGATACGGAGGGCACATCCCTTGTTCTCAGTTTCCTGCAGGCATTCTATAGAAAGTTCTATAGCATCTTCCTGTGGCACATTCTCTTCAATTTCATCCTCTATCATCTGTTCTGTCATATGGGAACTCACTGGCCTATCACTCGGCACTAGCTTCAAATGAACATTTATACCGATTTCCTGTGGAAGGCTCCAAAATATCTTGATACGGCACCTGACCAGTCACTCCCTGTCCCCACTGGTTTCCCCTTAATTTGGATATCCATTGCTCTATCCTGTTGTGGTGCTTTCTGCATTTGATTTTCTACACTGAATCCTTTTCCTTGCAGCTGTTCCATAACCTCAATTTCTATGTCTCTGACTTCTCCATTACTAATCTCTTTTTCTCCTTTTCCTCAGTCTTCTTATTTTTTGTAGTGTAAAGTTTTCCATATCCAGATTCCTTTACCTGCATTTCTCTTTAAATATCTTTGGCGCTGCTCCTCTTGTATTGGCTAGTTTTGCTTTCTCCTTTGCATAAATATTGCACCATAATGAAACTTATTTTCTTTTCCCCTGTCCCAATTTCTTCATGTCTCCTAATCTTCTTGCTTTTCCTTATTCCAGGGACTCACTCCATCATGCTGTGAAATAGTTTTAGACCTTCTACACCAAATCCTTCACTTCGTAGGCACTCCATAACTTCAACTTCTATTTCTTTAACTTCTGATTTACTAATAGTTATTTTCTACATTATATCTTTGTGCTATTAATCTTTTTATTGGGAAATTTTCCATATCTGGATGCCTTTGCCTGTATTCGAATATCTTGGAGACTGCCTTCTCTATATTAGTTAACTTGGCTTTCTTCTTTGCATAAATATTGCACCATATTAAATCTCTCTCTTTCCCATGTCCAAATAAGCAGCGAGTGTAATGTGATGGTAATCGAACTACCTCAGTGGGAAGTCGGGTTGCAGTTTGGAATTAGATTAAAACAGTCAAGTAACCTCTGGTTTAGGTCACTGCAGTAATTAAAATCAAGAGAATTCCAGGCAAACTCTGCAAGGAAACTGGGTGGATTGAGAATAATGCATCTACAGCAGAAATTGTAAAGGTGGTATTGTACTGCCCTGGCTACCACCTTTGAGGTACTCATCTTCAAACAACTGTTACCTTCCAATAAATGTTACATTCCTTAGTTTACAGGCATCTGAAACATTCCCGAGGAAAGGGGTTGTACAGCTACTTTTCTAATAGTATAAAATCTTTCATACCTATAATGTATCCAAAAATAAACATATAAACAGGGAATAGTAAATGACCCCAGCAGGGATCCCTGAAGTACACCATACCTAAAATATTATGTAGTGAAGGAATTAACCTGACAATCACAACTGTATGCCCAAAATGACAAAAGCAAACCAATCCAGCAGCACTGTAACCACCCTGGGGTAAGAGGGGTGGTGGCCTCAGGTGAAGCTTTTAGAGAAAGCAATCGGCAGTTGCCAAAGATGCATGAATGCAGTAAAGGAATTTAAGAAGTTGCTAATATCACAGGTCCTTAAATGAATGATACCTTGTGCGTTTATAACTGTAGGAAGGATCTTCCACAAGCTATTTGCTATAGTCTGTTTTTGGTTTTCAAGTTCACAAGACCCACACACCATTTTTATTTTGTGCTAAGCTATGGGTTGAGGGTTGCCCCAGTGTAAGGAATGTGAATGTGGGAAAATGTTGCTAAACTCTGCTGAGGATACCACTTGACCTAGTTATGGCTCCATAATCTCAGACAGTTCCTGTGACATTGCAGTAAGACTGCAAATGGTAGAGACACTCATAAAGCACCACATCAAAATTAGCTGAAAACACCAAAAGGACCAATGATGTCCTGTTAGTAGGACAAAAGACCTAAACAGCTGTATTATATAAAAATGGGGTATGATTTACACAACAGTAATTGCTTTCCAGTGGTTTCTTATCCTCCAACCAACGATATTAAGCATATGAACACTCAAACCTACTTAGCCAAGAATCAAGGAAAGCCTTAATATTATAGACTATATCCAAAACTTGAATATTGCCTGCCTTTTTTGTGTTAATTTAGCCCAAAACATACATAATGGGTACGAAGCAGAATCTGTAACTTAGATTGCCCTATTTGTCCCCAGAACAACATTACTGCCATGGACTACAAAAATCAAACTGGCTGCCAGCAGTTACCACAGCCACAATGCTACTAAACTGCTTTTTCCTTCACTCATCCAGTGGATTTCACAGGAGTTGTCAGGAAATCTGGAAGATATTTTTAATCATGCCTTGGGGTCCATAACAAGCCACTTCAAATAAATGTACTGAAACTGAAGGAGCAGTAGCTCTAACACAAGACTTTCTGGGAGAGCGGATATCCTTTAGTTAAGCAACATGAGCTCCACAACCCTGAAACCGAACCTCATTTCCACTACTTGTATTTGCATCCTAATGTTTCAGCTACTTGATAATGCTTGCGACTGTACGTGAGAATGGGGACGGACAGACAGCTAAACTGAGACCTTTCCCTTATGGCTAAGCTCTTTCATTGCCACTGCAGCCCAGCACAGTGTCTGAAGTACTTTGAGGTTTCCACACTCCTCAGTCTCCAGGGCCTCCTCTATGATAGTTAACTAGCTGCTATAATCTCATCTATGAATTTGCTGATTTTCATCCCAGGATTTAAACTGATTTGTAAAGCCACATCATTACATGTTGGAGAAACCATTCACTTGATGTCCACGAGGATAACAATCAAAACCAAAAAAAAAACTCAATCATATTTGACATAAGACAAAGAAAATAAAATGCGTTTCACACAAGAAAAATGAAATGCTATGGGACCCTCTGCTGTTGTTACCTACTGCAAGACATTCTTGGGAAATATCATGTCAGGTCAACAAAATGTATGAGGGGATTTGAAACTAAAACCCTTTTCAGTTTGATATTCTACCAAAGACTATTAAGTGCACCATAGAAGCAGTCTCACCAAAAGTGTCAAGGAAAACACATTGGGTGAATGCTACACATCTGCAAACTGGAAGCAGAAAATTAAAAAAATATTCATGTACCTCTGAAGGTATTTGAGCCCTTCATTCTGTCCCCTGACATTCAACTGGCATTAAACTGTGACAGGCAAGCAGTCAGACTATGAGCATATGAGTTACCTTGCGTTTTGTACGTACAAACTGCTGTGCAAAGGCAGAGTTGATTTGCCTGACCAATGACAGCCAAAGCCAATTTACTTAAGACATGACTTCAATTGAACTTTGTCACTATAAAACAAGCGATGCCATATCTTATTGGTTATACATGGGCATGGATTGTTTTCTTGGTGACCCACTATACACAATACAAACACTAAAAGATAAGTGATTTAGAAGCCTTTTTGGACAAGTGTGGGGAGTGTTGATCTACTTTTTGACCACATTAAAGGTTGGAAATGGGAGTATAGAAAAGAAATGTAAAGGGGAAGTAAGCAATAGGTAGAATAAATGAACAAATAAGGAATGGGCAGAATGGCAGTGGAGTAGGAGGCAAATAATTTTTGGGGGAACAAATAGACTTTTTTAATCAAGAAGAAAAGGTTAGGATAAGTAAGGGGGTTAGGTTACAGAATGAAGGACTTGACTAACAGACGGTGCAGTGACAATGAGGGGATGAATGTAAAACCAACAGGATAGGCCTAGACACACCAAAGTGAGGGTAACACCAGGTTCGGAGACGGGACTAGGAGTTCACAGCTGCAGTCACAGGGCGATTATTCCTTACTCTAAGTAAGGTCACCTCTGAGGCCTGGTGCCACCGTTGTAGGGGCCAACAGGCCTTTCCACTGGGATGGATGCAGACTGCTATATGTAGTAATAAAGGGAATGGAGACAAAAATAAATGAATGCAAAAGAAAGGATAGTAAAGAGGGTGAGGGAAGTGAAATAAAATGAAAATTGTATTTCTATGTTGATAATGATGGGAATTAAACAGAGTACAGTTTCCGACCCAGTAGATAATCATAAATTTCAGAAGAAAATGTGCGCATGTAAATATATTATATATATATGGATGAAAGAAAGTTCATCTTAGCGAACACTCACATAAGCGAATATCCAGATACTAGAAACTGCAATTGTGGGGGGGCAGTGCCCCCCCCCCCCCAAATATATATTCCAACTGAGATCGCACTACAGTCAGGAAAGGGCAAATATTCCCATCTTCACTGTACCGTGATTTCGCAATTGCAGTTTCGAGTAACGCAATATTCGCTTATGTGAGCATTCACTAAGATGAACTTTTGTTAATCTAATATAGACCCTATATATGATATATATATATATATATATATATATAGATAGATATAATTAATAAATGTATACAAAGCGCACACACATTCATATGTACACTCACCCACACAGACATGGGTGATCAAAACCAAAAGCTATCACATGCAGTCTGACAGATTAATGAAAGGAACGCTTTGCAATAGGTGCCTCTATGGTCAGTGATGCAATTTTATGTCTGAGAATACTGTATGTACATATACAAAGTAAACATGCTGCTCAGACAGACATATGTCAATCAGTGATAGGTAAAGGAAACCATCTTCTATTAATATACTGGAAAATATCCACCAAAATACTAAGGATGATTTTACATATAGGGCTACAGTGCACTGCTACAGTGATACTACTGAACAGAAAAACATACTAATATAACTGTGGGACAGGGGTACAGAGTCCACAGGTATCCTCACATTGTGAGGACGGAAACTTAATGTTATGACCCACTTGACCACCTATATGAAAGGAGGCATGCAGAATCACACGTCTAACATAACAGTCATGCTGTTACCTTCGAGCTATGACAGCACAGACTGGTGTGGCACTGGTGAATGAAATGTATACTTTAATTCTCACTACTATTAATACACGTCAGCCATTTTATGACAGAATGTGCACTCATCCTGGTGTTCTCTTAGGTACTCTAGTCTGCTCCTGTGCAACTCCCTATTCCTTTTGATCTTTTCAGGGGACAGAAACTGAGGGCATAATGCAAAAGTTGTGGATGATACACAGTAGCAAGATATGTATAGCTAAAATGCATATGTATTTTTATATATACACACACATACATACATACATTATATACACACACACACACACAGACACACGTATATACATTGTATATATACATAGAACATACATTTGGCGTCTGTCATTTAACTTCTTTCTCCCACTGGCAAATGAGGTTGGGATTGCAGCGTCTCATGTCACTATAATGGTGGTGACACTGAGCCCTCATGCATTAGGATGTCAGCATGAGTGACGAGACTTGCCCAAGCTATTACAGGCTTCAGGCTTACAATGGGGCCAGTACAGCCTTCCTGCAGGAGTCTCCAGTTGTACTACTTGCGAAGGATGTCCAGGACAATCTTGGACTCTTCCTCTCCCACATCTTTGCTCTAAAAGGATGACTACCTTCTTCCTTCATGCATGATGTCACACCTTGATGAATCTCATGGGAAAAATTGCATACAACTGACATTCAAAATAGTTCAGATGTCTCATATTCCACACAAGCATGGACAGGCATCTAATTTGTGAGATGGATACACAGAAAAAACAGGTGCAGCATTATTCTGATTCCAATGGCACATCAATGTGTAAAACATGTCATATGCATGCTGTTGAGAAAGTCGTCATATGCATGCTCCACAAGGCCTCCATTAGCAGATGGTTAAATATGGCATAGCAATTCCCTCACCAGTAACAATGACTGACAACAAATGCACAAAGCTGCATGCAGGTACTCGTGTGCATGTACAGCATTATGTAGCTGTCTCCACAATGTCTAGCAGGTGAGCTTATCACACAAATTAGGTAATTCAGAAACAACGAGGTAAGTCCTAGCAACATTCATTGTGCCTGGGGGGGGGGGGTGAATCTACACATTCTAAAAGAGTGACAGCAAAAGCTCAGAGCCTCAGTGCTGCAGAAGAAAATACTGGTAAAAAGATTTGGTTCCCCCCAAGGGTGCTTTTGCAAAATCTTTCCTTCTGAGTAACATACTTACTTATATAAGTTAAGTGCTGCTACTTAAAACATCCATTCCTTTGTATAACAGCTGCTTCTGACTCCTCTTTACACAGATGCTTATAAGGGATGATAGTTTGTCACTACTTTTAAACATGTATCAAAAGTGTCTTAAGGGGTACATTGTAAGTATACTGAATGTAGTACCGTGCAGGATTTTTTTTTAAAGTATTTGTGGGACGCACCCCTGATCTCATTCAGCATACTATTCAATATTACTTTAGTAATGTGTATGCAGTGCATGTTTGGATACAGCTATGCAGTGCATGTCATTTGACACGACCTTTATTAACAGTCACGTGTTTGCTCAGTTGCACCTTGTGCTTCTCTGTAGAGAATATGCATGCAGTACACATACATGCCTGACAAAGACTGTGGATACAGATCATCAGTCATGCACAAATACAGCATACTATATGATGTAATAGGATAGTAGTACTTCATTGATTTCCAAGGCCCATGCAGGAACAAGGCAGTTAATTCCATTGTTTTCTATACCCAAGATGCATCTAAAAACAGGACATGCAGAAAAAAGTGCAAAAATAGTGGTCAAACCATATCCACCCACAGGCCAACATTTTCTGATGCTGAACATGTGGTGGTGCTATATGTCCTATGTCTCCATGTAAAATGGCCCTTTGAGTCCATGCATCTTGACCAGCCCTATAATAGTAGTGCCTAGACTGAAATTGTTAGAAATTTTAATGTGGTAGGTGGTCAGGATGGTAGCTATGAAATGGCCTGCTGCAGCACCATGAAATGATCCATATACTGCCACCCAAACGGCGTAAGTTGTGGCACAGAAACATAGGGCAACAAGTGGTGGGCCATCAGCTGAACCTCTTCTTTTGAGAGCAGATCAGTTCATGGCCTCTCAAAGAGGGACCACCTCCAAAGAATCAGTTACTGGATTTTTGGGTAGAACTAGATAGACCCCTGGGAATTTCAGATGTGAATGCCCCATTTACATAGTGCTGTTTCACTGCATCACTAGCTGCAAGTCCTCCTTACCAGTTAGTCACAAACCTTCATTAAATCTGTCTGACTTATGATATACAGGTACATCTGACATGTTCATCTGCAGAAGATATGGCCAGGGGTTTTAGTTTTTATCATGTTCACAGCTATAAAAATATCAGTTGCATGTGTAGTCATCATGCAGGAGCATACTTACACTGGGTATTTTTTTTTTTTTTTTTGCTATGGTGCATTCACAGGTGATACTTTATCCAGAACCAGCATGGCAGAACTGCATCTCTCTGATGTTGGAGAATCTGTAGCCTGTTGTAATAACATGGATAAGTGGGCACAGTGGGGGGGGGGGTGCAGGTTTGACACAGAGTATGATTACCACATCTCCTACACAGACAATAGACAGTCTATGCCTGCAGATACCCAGGAAAAAAAAAACAGAACATGGTTACTAGTATACTATAGATCAGGGAAGTGTGCTGGCATCTACTAGACAGACGTTTGAGACAGCACCTAGCAGCCATGTACAAAAAATAGGTACACACACAGGGGATTACTAATGATGCTCACTGTAGATATTGTGACTTCCCCCTTCTTATGGTTGGTAAATCAGTGACTGTAACTCAACATGTGTGCAGGGCCACAGGGGAGACGTAGGCTAGTACTATAACAGAGAGTGATGGCAATCTATGGTGTGCATACTGACCTGTGGGAGTGCACATCCAGTATGTGCGATTCCTACGATAGACCAAATCATGCTCTGGGCCACGCAACATTTTCTCAGAGATATCTGGGGGGGGGGGGGCAACCTCCTAGCTGGTCAATGGCTTCATCCACAGATCATTGCCAATGTGATCATGGATATGCAAGACCCAACTTCCACACTGCTAACCCTTCCCACAGCTTTCTCAGTTGCTGAGGTATCTCCTCCCATTAGGAAGTTATCCCCATAGTCATGGCCATCATGATGGTACATCTAGCAGATGCTGGTAGAGGTCACACAGTACAACCAGCATCTCGCCAAGGTCATGGTAAAGTCAGTGCAACTACTGACAGAGCCAGCTCTCCTTGGCAGGAACACACAGAAAAAACTGAACTCTGTCATGCATGCCATGGGACTGTCCAGTAGCTATGCTGTAGTACTGCACCTACTGTTGGGGCTGTGTCTGCAGAGAAAGAGAAACCTCCACAGCCTTCATTGCAACACACCCACACATACAACCAGTGATGCCGGCCCTTCTCAAAACGAATCTCTCCCCATACCCGTTGACACTTTCCATAAAAATACTGGTTTCTTATTCTACACATCAGCACTGTCACTCATCTCACTGAAAACATGTGCTCCTGTACTTCCCTCACTTGTGCAAGTAATTGTTGTCCTGCTTGTTGTACATTGTGACTTTGGTTACCTACGTCTGATGCACACCATGGTTCAGTCAATCCACGAGTAAGCACAGCTTGGCTTTTTTTTGCATGAATCATTTTTTTACACTAGTGCCATAACATAGTGCCTGCCTCTGTCTGGCTTGACCACTTCCTGTTGCAACTTCCTCCACTTGTTTTACAGGGAATTGCTGGTCCTTTCCTAAATATAATAGTGTATAACACTGCGCACACAGTCAGTATTTTTAGCACATGTGGCAGAGTCATACGGCAGAGTACCACTGGATAAATCCACAATTTGAAAGCTTGCTGTCAACAACCTAAACACACCACCTATAATATTTTTGGATTTTGACAGTGTGTGATTGTATCCCTGGCCTGTGTGTGGGTTTTTAATGCATGCTGTAAGCAATGTTTCCAAGGCACATCTGGCATTAACAATGCTCCTGTGGTAAATCACACCCCACAAGCCTTTGGCACAGTTCAAATATGTGCCATATGTGGGAGACCTGAAAACTGCTTGGGTGACCGGCACACATATTGTAAATGATACCGTGTGCATTGAAGACCACCTGGCAGTTGATAGACTGAGATTCCCTGTTCACACACTTGTGAGCAGTCTATGGTTCTCAGCATCACAGAAAATGGGCTAGAACTCTTGCATGGTGTTGGCTTTGTCTTCTGAGGTATGTAGGAACTACACATGCTTTCTTACATGCTGAAACATGGCATCATGAATCTAATGGAGTAGTCTTGAGGCAGAAGACATACTCCCCACTGTATCCCCGTTAGGTCAGTGAAATGCCCCAATAGCTAATACAAATAAAGGTACACATGCCTTTGTATCCATCGGGATAGGTACTCCTCGAATCTCATGGGCTGCAGACAACTCTAACACAGCCACTATTTGTTGCATGGTGTTTGTTTCAATATAGTACCAGTCCACTATGTCAGGGCCATGAAGGGCATGAAATGTCAAATATGGGTGGATGACCCTGCACCTCTAGGGGCAATGTCATGTACCTTCAAGTACTGCAACAGAACCTCTTGCAGATAAACATTTACTACAGTTCAGGCAACCTTCAACAGTTCTAAAACCTATACAAATCATAGCACATGCATATCACAGAGTTCAGCTATAAAGTGAGTGCAACCTCCACTCTGTGGTATGTAAACATTTCTGCCTCACTCTGCCATCTTGATCTGACATTGTTTGAGCTAGCCATGTCATGTGGCTAAGTGTTCGGAACTGTGATCACCTGCAGGTGAAAGCTCATAATGCAAATTTAGAGACGCGCAACATTTCCTGCATAGGGCCCTCCCTCTCTTTGGAGCACTACAAATACGGCCCTCCCCCTCTCCTTGGAGCACTACGAATACAGCCCTCCCTCTCTCTCCTTGGAGCACTACGAATACGGCCCCCCCTCTCTCTCCATGGAGCACTACGAATACGACCCTCCCTCTCTCTCCATGGAGCACTACGAACACGGCCCTCCCTCTCTCTCCATGGAGCACTAGGAACACGGCCCTCCCTCTCTCTCCATGGAGCACTACGAACACGGCCCTCCCTCTCTCCTTGGAGCACTACAAACACGGCCCTCCCTCTCTCCTTGGAGCACTACAAACACGGCCCTCCCTCTCTCCTTGGAGCACTACAAACACGGCCCTCCCTCTCTCTCCTTGGAGCACTACAAATACGGCCCTCCCTCTCTCCTTGGAGCACTACGAATATGGCCCTCCCTCTCTCCTTGGAGCACTACGAATACGGCCCTCCCTCTTCTCCTTGGAGCACTACGAATACGGCCCTCCCTCTCTCTCCTTGGAGCACTATGAATACGGCCCTCCCTCTCTCCTTGGAGCACTATGAATACGGCCCTCCCTCTCTCCTTGGAGCACTATGAATATGGCCCCCCTCTCTCCTTGGAGCACTACGAATACGGCCCTCCCTCTCTCTCTCCTTGGAGCACTACTTTACTTCCCTTCTTTCAATACGCTGCTCAGCTTTTCCAGTTTCTAAATCTTTTTGATCTTCTCTATTTTTTTCTTACTATAACCGTCTTCCGTGCCCTGCCCTTTTAAATACATGTCCGTTATATAGTCTTCCACTCCAGTTTTAATTCCATTATTGTATTTTAATTTATTCATGTATGTTTTTCTTTGCAAAGTATTCACCTCTCCAGCCCTTTTATTTTAATATGCACTTCTGTCTCTGAAAATCTCAGAATCCCGTTTCTACTATGTTCATACATTTAAGTTTTCTTTAAAAACATATGCTCTACTAGAGCTTGTTCATACTCTTTCCGCAATTCCACACATTACTATTTTTCTTGCCTCTTCCAATCTTTCTCAGTATTAATGCACATTTCCCGAGACATTTTTTATACCATATATTTGCCTAGTAATCACGCAAAGGACCCTTATTCAGAGGCTTTTCCCCATAACATTTTACTTGTATCCACTTTACTAAATATTCCTGTCAACCTATTCAATCAATTTTATTTTAAGAAATAGTACTCATTACTGTTTACACCCTAATCTTGACAAATCTCAAACCACCACCAGAACTTTCTCACTAAACTCTTCTAGAGTTTCTGAACATGCAAAATCTAATTTGGCTTTGTGCACACTATTTTTGTATATTATTTCCATGGCTTGGCTGACTTCATAACTATTACAAACACTTGTTTATACTAGTTTAAAATTCCCTGGCACTTTTTTTCCAGCGATCCTAAAATAGTCAACTATCATATTTGGTCAAAGAAATAACTTCATCTTCTGAAATGTATACATACATTACTATTAGTCTCAGTAATCTACTTTAAGTTTAACATATACTCCCAATGCTCAAGTGTTGCGCATTAGGAAATCAAACATTAGCACTCCCCCTACCACAACATTCCTCTCCCACTGTGGGAGACCATTTACCTCCAGTCATTATTTGCAAGTGTCCCTTCTGTATAATGGTCACTAATCAAATATCCAATGCACATACTATATGAAAATGTTTGTGTACACCAACTCCGTACAACAAATCTTCTCATCTTATCTTTATACATTTAACATTAAAAATTATGAAATACTATCCTTTACGTCTCTTTCAGAGAGATTGTATTTTTAACCTTTTTCCTATGCTTAGCTTCATCTCCAATAGATACTGCCTGTTCCCTCTCTGTCATTATACAATAGTCATCTACCAAAATCTAATTCAAATAGTCATAACAGTTATCATGACACTATGGTCTTCTACAGAATGTCTACATTTTTTTAGTTTCATTCTTTCTTACATTAAATCAATTCTATTCCCTGGATTTTTAATCTCTCCATCACCCGTATTAATTGTCAAAACCTTTCTTTCTTAAATTTATGTTAATTTTCAACATTTCTTCTGACAATGTAAGCATAATAACCTACAGTTAATATGCCTCATTTCCCCACATCAAGAAGAGTGCCTCAAGTGGTAGTGAAAGGAATACAATCCCAAGTGTTGGTCTGTCAGAATTATGATCTTGAACATCACATAGTATATGCGTTAGCAGAAATGATTGCCTTCTCCACTGAAACAGCAATTTACTTCTCCACTGAAACAGCAATTTACACTGCCCCTAGTAAAGTAACATAGTCCTTAGAGCAGTTATTACTCGATTTGACAAATGCTGTAATTTTACATTTTTATTTTATTTATTTATTTTATTTTACATTTGTTAACCGGGCTAGTCTAACTGGATATATTGCCATTTTCAGTAGAGGCCCGGGGAGAAAAGCTCCAGTGGAACAAAATAAAAATTGAAATTAAACATTTAAAAATTAAAAAACATTTAAAAATTAAAAAATAATTAAAAAACAGTTAAAAATTAAAAATCAATATTAATACACAATAAATGAATGGATTTCAATAGAAGATTATTCAAAAAGCAGGAAGTAATTAGAATACAATAAATTACAGCAGTATTACTAGAGTAATGTAGGTATTTAAAATAGTAGAGGTGACAATATGTATAGGATAATTCAATATGCAGTGAGATACATGTAGACTATCAGCATATTAACAGGATAGAGATTTTCAGAGCATTAAGCAGGATAGATTACATCAGTATGTTGAATTCTGTAAAGCAGTTATAGTCCTACCGCAAAGAATGTGAAATAGGTAGAGGTTCAAGAGAAGAAATATTTGTAGTGAAGGAGAAGGTTAATCAGGGTTGCTACAGGAGTATAACCAGTTTGTTTTGAGGTGTCTTTTGAGGTTTTGTTTAAAGAGAGGCAGTGAAGAAATTAAAGTTAGGTCATTAGGCACTAGGTTCCAGTTTTTTCCCCCAGAGTTGGAAAACTGAGAAACTCCAGCCATGTTGTAAGCCTTGCTTATGCTAGCAAGAAGTTTGCTGGAAGAGCGAAGAGAATTTAGATTTTTATAGGGGATAATGAGATTGGAGAGTATAGGAGTGCTGTTAGGTTTATAAAATATCTTGTGGGCAATGGTGAGTTGGGAGAGTTTCAATTGGTTTTGAAATTCAAGCCAGCCTAGCTGCGTTAGATTCAGACAATGGGGAGTTCTAAAAGGATTTCCGGTGGCAAATCTGGCGATGTTATTATAGAAATTAGCTAGTTTGATGAGATTATTTTTCTTTACATTAGTGTATATTGGTGAGGCATACAGAAGAGTTGAAATTAAATGGGAGTGTGCAATCTTAGTTCTGGCTATTGGTGTTAGGAAAGGTTTAATTCTATATAAGGAGCCTATTTTTCTATTGACAGTTTTGATGGTGTTATTTATGTGGCTGTCAAATGTAAGGATATTGTCAATAGTAATTCCTAGCAATTTAGTGGTAGAATCGGGGAATATACTTGTGCCATTATTGGAGATGACATAGAATTCTATGGGGGAGGATTTGCTGGTGGGTGTGAAGAGAAGGAGTTTAGTTTTTTTGGCATTGAGCAGGAAGCAACATTCAGTGAACCATGTTTCAACTATGTTGAAAAAGTACAGTTTTGTACCTACCATAAATGTAGATGTTCGAAGATCCACATTGCTGCAGTCCTTACACTTGGGTAGTCCGCTGTCCTCGGTCGGCCCGAATATCAAAGTATTAGGCTGACGTCAGTCAAGGCGCTTAAGACTGACATCAGGACGTCAGGGTACAAATGCGCATGACCGACGTCATATCCTCAGTCTTTTCTTGCCCCAGATGTCAGAAGACCCTAAACAGAAAGGTCAAAACCAAAAGACAGCAAAAAACAACCAATCACCCTTGCACTAATCATATGAACAATATATATATACAATATGCACAATATTTACAACCCAAACCACACAACCGCCTCTAACAGAGGGGAAGGAGGGAGGGTAAATTGGACTGCAGCAATGTGGATCTTCGAACATCTACATTTATGGTAGGTACAAAACTGTACTATGTTCTTCATCTCACATTGCTGCAGTCCTTACACTTGGGTAGAATCCCAAAGCAGAGGTAAGGGAGGATGGCAAAACTATAAAGTAGTAGGAGCTGCCAAAATGCCCTGTAAAATAGCAGTGGCAAACCCAGCCCTAGATTTAGAGTAAAGTGGAAGGTGGTAATGCTTAGAGAAAGTATGCACTGAACTCCAAGTAGCTGCCTCCAAAATATCTTTAGTTGCCACCCCCCTTAAAAAAGCTGTAGAAGTGGCAGTAGCTCTAGTGGAATGAGGCCTAATCCCAGCTGGAACCTCCTTACCATGATGGGAATAACAGAAAGCAATACAAAACCCAACCCACTTAGAAATAGTTTGTTTTGACACAGGCTTGCCCTGAGAACCCAAAGCAAAAGAAACAAAACTGCTGAGACTGCCTGAACCCTTTAGTTCTGCTCAAATAATATCGCAACTGCCTGTGTACATCCAAGGTGTGCAAAATCTTTTCCCCTTTATTTTGGGGGTTTGCATAAAAAGTAGGCAAATGAATAGTTTGGTTTAAAGCCACACTAGAAACCACCTTAGGCATAAAGGAAGGATTAGTACGTAAAGATACCCTATCCTTATGGAAAATTAAGAAAGGCTCAACTGCCATAAGGGCCTGTAATTCAGAAACCCTTCTCGCAGAGGTAATGGCCAACAAAAAAGCAGTCTTCCATGATAAATATTTCAACTCGGCAGTAGCTGCAGGCTCAAAAGGTTGTAGAGTGAGTTTCTCCAACACAAAATTGAGATCCCAAGCAGGAGTAGGAGCTCTCTGTGGGGTCTTATATTCTTTGCCCCTCTAAGGAATTGCTTAAACAAAGGATGAGAAAACAATGGTGGATCACAGTCATAGTGAGCAGAAATTGCTGCAGCATGAATCTTAATAGAAGAGAAGGACAAACCTTTGTCCAGTAACTCAGCAAGATATTGAAGAGCCACACTTAAATTAGGCTTAGCAACATCAAATTCCTTTGCTGCACTCCAAAATAAAAATCTCTTCCATTTATCTGCGTATACTTTCCTTGTACTAGGCCTTCTGGCCTCCAAAATAACATTCAAAACTTGCTGCGGAAGCTGAGACCCTCCAGGGTTTAAAACAGAATATGCCAGGCTGTTAGGTGAAGAGAGTGAAGTTTGACTGAGTAAATGACTGTTCTCTTGAGACAGCAGGTGTGGAATCGAAGGCAAAGGCCATGGAGGCTCCCGAACCAGACTTCTCAGTAATGGGTACCAGTGCTGTCGAGGCCAATCTGGAGCTATTAGAATCATCTTTGGCTTGTCCTGTCTGACCTTTAGGAGTACCTTTGGGAGGAGAGGCAGAGGTGGAAAGGCATACACATGAAGATTGCTCCAATTGAAAGAAAGAGCATCCACTTTCCAAGCTGTGGGATGAAACCTTTTTGTGCAAAACTTTGGCAGCTGGTAGTTTAGTGGAGAAGCGAACAGATCTATGTCTGGAGTTCCCCATGACAATGTCAATTTCTGAAATACATGAGGATCCAATTTCCACTCGTGGGGATCCATAATTCGTCTGCTCAACACATCTGCTAAGGAGTTCTGTGCTCCCGGCAGAAACCTTGCCTGAAGATTGAGCTGTAAACTGAGAGCAGTCTCCCACAAAATCATTGCTTGTCCGCATAGAGGATAAGAATGTGTTCCCCCTTGCTTGTTGATGTACCACATGACAGTTGTGTTGTCTGTTAGAATCAACACCTGCCCTGGAAGAAGTAAATCCATGAAAGCTATTAATGCAAATTGGACTGCTAACATCTCCTTCAAGTTGATATGTAGATGTTGTAGTCTGGCAGGCCACGTGTCTTGTATCCACTTTCCATTTAGATGAGCTCCCCAAGCTTTGTCTGAGGCATCTGTCGTTAGAATCTGACTCGCCTCTGGCCGGGTCACAGAGAGTCACTTGTTTAGGTGACATTCCTGAGCCCACCACAAAAATTCTTTTTGAATGCAAGGTATTATCTGAATGACAGTGTCCATATCTTGGCAGTGCTGTGTCCATACATTTTTGAGATACCATTGTAGCTTCCTCATATGCAGTTTGGCATTGGGAAGCACCAGAATACAAGATGCCATGAACCCCAAGGCTTGAAGGACTGTCCTTGCAGTCAGCCTGGACTGATGAGACAATTGATGGAAGTAAAGGGAAAGATTCTTTTGTTTGTCCGGGGTCAAAATGGCCATCTGGGATGCTGTATTCAGTCTCACACCCAGAAAGCACATGTCTTGAGAGGGTACTAGACTGGACTTTATTTCGTTCACAGAATACCCCAGGCATCTTAGCACTGCTATCACATATTGCAAATGATGAAGAAGCTCGTCCCTTCCTTTGGCCAGAATCAGGCAATCGTCCAAATAAGGATAGATCTGTATTCCTTTTAGCCTGAAGAAAGCTATCACTGGAGCCAGAACCTTTGTGAACACTCTGGGCGCAGTAGATAAGCCAAAGGGCAATGCAGAGAACTGATAATGAGAAGTCCCAGCTCGAAAACGCAGATACTTCCTGCAGCTTAGCCTGATAGGAACATGAAGGTAAGCTTCCTTGAGATCCAGAGTCACCATCCAGTGATCTTTGCCCATCAGAGGTAAAAGCTGTTGTAACGTCAACATTTTGAACTTGGGAATGTCCAGATAAGTGTTGAGGATAGATAAATCCAAAATTGGTCTCCACGTGTTCCCCTTCTTTGGTACTAGGAACAGGCGAGAATAAAATCCTAGGCCTACTTCTGGCAGAGGGACCGGCTGTATGGCCCCTATGTGCAGCAGCAGAGAAATTTGTTTGTGAGCCTCTATTCTTTGCTGAGGAGGAACGTCTGGCATGCCTTTGAAAGGAGGCAATGTATGGAAATAAAACCTGTAACCTTGGTGTATAATATCCAATACCCATCTGTCCTGGGTAATTAAACTCCAATTTTCTTTGAAGAGTGCCAACCTTCCTCCCAAAGGTGCTGCCAGACAAGGCTCTGGCAGCTGAAAAGGTAGGTCATTGGGCCTGTTTACGAAAGGACTGGCCCCTGCCCTCACCCGAAGACTGTGCAGGTGAACTCCCTGTTCTAGGTCTGAAAGAGCCCTGAGCTCTACCCCTACCACGTCTAGATCTTCCCCTAGACTGTGAATCATAAGAAGGGTACGTCCACCCCTTAGCAGGCCAATTCCTACTAAACTTCGGAGGCTGAACTTGCAACAGTCTGCATAGACTTAGCCTTGTCTTCCATTTTCTTTAAAACTGCCTCCACAGGTGAACCAAACAATACATCAGACTGTAAAGGAGCATCTAAAATCCTTGTTTTAACATGGTCAGATAAGTTCTGATCCCTCAGCCAGGCGTGCCTGCGAAGAACTGACCCAGTGGCAGACACCCTAGACGAGGCCTGTACAGCATCAAATCCACATTGTAAAGAATGCTTACCCACCTGTTCAGAAACATGTACCAAATCTTGTAATTCTTTACACTCAATGCCTTCCGCCAGAGCATCTACCTTAGACTTCAATTAAGAAAGAAGATAGTTTTGATATTTCAACATGTGCAACTGGCAATTCAAAGCCCTCATAGCTAAGGTGGAAGAAGTATAGACTTTCTTTCCCCATCTATCCAAAGCTCTGGCCTCTTTATCTGGAGGAACCGGATTTTTTACCACAGAGGCCTTGACACCCTTAGGTCCCTGACTAACTGTTTCTGGGTCCGCCCTAGGACTCTTATACAGATATTTATGAGCTTCAGGCACCCTGTAATACCTGTCCGGTTTAACAGGAGCAGGAGGCAAAGAATCAGGATTAAGTGAAGCCTCTGCAAACACATCTTCCACAACATCCAGAACAGGAGGAATAGCCAAAGGCCTATGCTGGGGTAAAAGCAAAAATTCCCTAAGCCTTTTCCTGGAATCAGAGAAGTCCTGACCTTCCCACTTAAAATGTTCCCTCATAGAGGGAAGAGTCTCTGAAAAAGAAAAATCCTCTGGAGGAGAAGCAGAAGGAGTAGAATCATCCACATCAGAATCAGAATAAGGAGAATACTCCTGCAAGTCTTCAGCCGAAGACTCTGAAACATCCGAAACCTGCTCAAAACTCCCCAACTCTGGTTCCACCCTAGGCCTCTTATCAGGAGGGGGCAAAGGACCTCTAATCAAAGTAATTAAATCTTCTGCCATTTTGAGCATGTGCTTCTTGGGCACAGATCCTGAAGAACTAGGAGTGACGCCAACAGAAGCTAAACCTGGCCTGCCTCTAGGAAAAGCCTTGGAAACAGAAGGAGAGGGCCTAACCACCCTAGGAAGGGAGGGGAGTACAGTAACTTGAGAAGCCCCTTCAGCCTGACCTGCCTCCTGAGAGGCCACATCCTACAATATCAAAGTCTCCCCCTGGGACTCCAGAGAAGCCTCCAGTGGAACCACCGGTTCCACTGACGCCTCCAAAGAACCGGCGTCCGGTACGGATGACTCTTCTTGCCGGGGTTTAGCTGCTTTGTCTTTGCGCTTCTTCGAAGAAGCGGGCGTCGGAGCATCAGACGGCATATTGTAATTGCACCGCTTCCCGAAGACCAACCTGGCACAATCTAACCTTCGCTTAATAGTGCGCTTATTAAACCTAGCACAAAAGCGACACCCAACAACGTCGTGCTCAGGCCCCAAACAAGGAATACACAAAGTATGATAATCTCTATGCGGTATCTGCTTCCCACAAGAAATACAGTTATTCACTTTTTCTGACATCCGGTAAACCACTGAGGCAAGAAAAAACTAAAATATTCCCCAACGGGGTACTTAGCCAACTTTGACTCTGTCTGAAACTCCGAATTCGAAAAATTTCAGAACGCCGAACGGCACTTGCAACGCTGCTTCTGCATTGGACCATGCGGCAAAAAAGACTGAGGATATGACGTCGGTCATGCGCATTTGTACCCTGACGTCCTGATGTCAGTCTTAAGCGCCTTGACCGACGTCAGCCTAATACTTTGATATTCGGGCCGACCGAGGACAGCGGACTACCCAAGTGTAAGGACTGCAGCAATGTGAGATGAAGAACATCATTCTGAGTAAGAGAATGTAGATCAGTTGGGGAGTTTGTCGAGCATACTAGTGTAGAATCATCTGCATATTGAATGCAGGTGGCTTGTGGAATGTCTACATGGAGGTCATTGATAAACAGTGAGAAAAGAAGTGGACCTAGAATAGAGCCCTGAGGGACTCAGAGTGTGACAGGCAGAAGGGATTATATATTATTTTCCCAAAGAACTGCCTGTTGCCTATTGGTAAGGTAGGACTTGAACCATTGAACTGCCAGGCAGTCAAGGGAAAGGGATTCAAGAATGTTGATAAGTACATGCGAACAGCTTACATCTCCCATGCCTTAGTCGGTCAGTTCTTTTTGTCAATCTTTTTAAATGAAGAAACAGTGAAAAATGTTAGAAACGACCAAAAAAAAACAATAATGGTCCAACCACAGCAGATAGTTTCCACAAATTTAATAGAAATTACCAAATGAGCACTTTTGTCTCAAGAAACAAGACTTCAGATAAAACGTTTCACAAAATCACAAACTTATATACTACCTAGTAAATTACTTAATTACATAATTGGCTCATAGTCGTTAGCTCCCTACCCAACAATTTACACATCTTAATTAACCATTTTAAAAAAAATTGAAACACGTGTCTGTAAAAAAGGTATACCCAAGGACACTTCCCAAAAAATCTTGCCTATTAAAAACCCTCACACAAAAACACTAAAATCAGTTTAACAGAATCTTTTTAAATGAAAAAAAAAGGACAGACATTTCCAAAAAGTCTTTCAGCTCATTTGTAGATTTCATCTGTGATCTGTACACTTCACGGTCTTAATATATTCATACTTTCACCAATATATTCACTGCATGGACAGCATTGCAGCTAGTGAATTATTTCTACTGATATGTCCAACAAAAAAGTCAAACCAAAAAGCGCTCATTGCCCAAGTAATTACAGAGTTCATGTTGCAACTCAAAGCCCATGAGGTGTACAAGTTTGCCCCAAATAAATTATCTGCTCAGTTTTTCATAAGTCTTCACTTTAGCTTTTAAAACAAAGTTTCTTTTCTCAAGTATGATAGTGTCACATTAATTTATTAGAAAGTGAATAATGAAAGATGGTATCAACACCTTTATATTAAACTGGAGTAACCCTTTGTTTTCAAACAGGCAATTTAATATAAAAATTAGTAGCCATTATTCACATTGCAATGATTTTCATTTAGAGGTACCCCCAAAGTCTATTTTAGGTCCAGTACTTTCAACATGGTATACTTATTTCAGCATACCTATAAAGTTATATGGAATGCCAAATGCACATATATCAAGTTAGGATCAGTTATTACTAAGGACACTAGTTAATGTTCATTAATTATCTTTTTAGTGTACAGAAATAGCTGAAGAGGAAAGGGTTCATCAATTTTAGTAAATGCAAATATAGGACTCATTTTTGGGCCCCTGAAAATTCAATCCTGACTTATTAGGGTGCACTTTTATTGGGAGTACTTTCTTAATGAGTTTGGTGTCTATATTGAGCCCAAGTTGAATTTTAAAGCCAATGCTTTGGTTGCCAGATCTAAAGCCCTAAACATGTGACCAAATTTTTAAAAGTCTATAAGCGGATTTCTGCTTTACTTGCAGAATTATTTGCAACTTATGTTGTAGCAATTATTGATCTTAATTTTGTGTTTTGCTCCTCTAAGAGTGGATTTTACCTGAGGGAGTACAAAGAAAATTTACAAGATGGCTCTGCAATGCTCAAGATCTTAACTGTTCTGACAAACGTAAACAGCTAGCCTTATTTTCCATTCACAACCACTTTAAAGGGAAGCTTATACTTGGGGTTCAAAGTTTTACACAATGAGGAGTTAAGAACCCTACTGGGTAAGGAGTTAACTCATTCTGAAAGATTGTTATGAGAAACTGTTACCATCTTATTCCTTTAGAACTGCAATATGTTTCAAATTCACTTCTTACGGCAATACGCAATTATGGAATAAACTTTCAATTCATATACAAAACTCTAACTGTATGAACACATTTAAGGTCACTAGATTCTTAAGTTGGTCATTTGGTATACTCTGAAAATGCAGAGTCTGTGATCCATGCTCTAACCGTCTCTGGCCTAAACACTGGTATACCATAAACTATTAATTAGTGCCTGTTTTACAGTTACTGCATAAAGAGAATGAATGTTAACATAAGTTGAGTTTTATGCAGAAAGGCCTCTTGATTTTGTACTTTGCAAGCATCAGGTAAACTTGTGCACTATCTGCCACAATGGAAAATGCTTCATCTGGCATTCTGTTTAGCACCTCAAATTCTCTTACCCATCACTGTATTTCATTTGTCATCTGCCAGAAAGCACATCTTCAGTACACAGTAATACAGTTCAGTATCATGTTTAAGATTTCATCAAGGCCTTCTGCTTTTGTCATGGTAGCTACCATTTCAAGCTGCATTTCCATCACAAAAAAAAAAAAAAAAAAAAAACAATCCACATTATCGGTCCCTGCTGCATGCACTGAAGTAGTCACCATATTTGCTCCTCAGTACCACATCTCTAAATAAAAGTAAAGAAATATTCCCCATTGCCCTGATCAGATAGTCAGTGTGAATACCATCTTCAGTTTCCCCATAGAGAGCACACTAACCTAGTGTGACTAACCCATAAAGAAAAAAAAAAGCCCATGAAGCCTTTGGTTAATCATAACTTTCACTTCGCAATCTCAAAGTGGAGAAACATTCTTCCACAAATAGAATAACTTTAGCAGCTATTTTTTTTTTTTTTTTTACATCCCCTTATTTAAGCACAAGTTTGCATCTGAAGAAAAAGCATTGTAGCATACTTAAAACATAACACACAAACCAGGAAATGCCACTGGAAGATTGTTTTGGATAATTCTCAAAGTAACCAGTAATTTTCAGTGCAACTATTTCAAGTAAATGTAAAAATCTGTCAAATGGCATAGGAAATTACAAAAAGATGCTCTCATATTATGAGTCAGAGTGCGTTATGGGAAAGAGAAAGACCAACCTGGAGATACCATGTCACGGTGTGCTCCCTTTAATGACATTTAAGGTTTGAACAAAATAATGGAATGAGACCTGCATTTTTTTTCTAATTCTAGCCATAGAGGGTCTGAGTGTAAAACCACGACAACACAAAGAATAAAAAAATGCATAAGAATTTACTATAGCAGGTAAGATGTTTTGTGCACCAAAAAATGTTTGTTTACCTAGATGAAAAATGTGGTGAGGAAATTACAGTTAATTAGCTGCACTAGTCAGGAGCAGATAATGAATTAAACACACAAGTCAGAAACCCAGACTGGAGTGGAGATTCCACTGTCAGAATCATAGAATGGACTGGCAATTCACCTGTCAGGAGTACATAATGGACTGAATTTTCAAAATACAGGAACACAGAAGGGACTCAATTAGTCCATCAGGAGCACAGAATAGACTGAGAATTTTCCTATCATGAGCACAGAATGAACTGCAAGCAGCCTGACATATTTAAGTGCAAGCACATTGTTAGGAACAAAAAGGTTTCACCGAAGTGCATATTCATATTTAAAAGTGATTTTATTGAAACAATCATTAAATCTAAACCTTTGTTGCATCAGACATCTTTTCAATTTCTATATTTAATTCACGAGTGTCAGTTAAATTTCCCTTGTAGTTAGAAGCATCTGTCCCGATTCACGCCCAAAGGTTTCAGCTCTCATGGCAAATACTGAAACTCCGAGTCAAATTCCCCATAATTTTTAGTAAAGTTTTTTTGCAGTGACGCATTACCCACTGCACCCCCCACATGCTTAATAGTAGAGGAAAAATCAGTAAATCTAGTTCAGGGTTTCAGTACTTACCTGAAGTGTTACTGATCCAATGACAGGTTCTTTATCCCTACCAATAATTAAAAATGTTTGGTGCTTTCTGTAGCATAACATATTAGTTCAATATTTGTGAAGCAGGATTTTTTATTTTTTTTTTATTTTTATCCCTCATTTATTTCAGTACTTTCTCGTATAGTAGTTTAACTCATGAGAATCATACAAGACTGACATGAAACAGTAGTGCATAAACTACATTACTTGTGGTCATGTATAGTACATTAACTACATAACCATCAGTGTCTAAAAGCATTACTATTTTCATATATTGTGAAAGGCAAAATGGTAGGGGGGAGGTTGGAATAATGGTTAAAATGTTTACCTTACATACACAAGGTGCAGGGTTTGATTCTCACATGGGGTAATTGACTAATGTTAAAATGACCCACGAGAGCAGTTAGCCTAGTACTAACCTATGGATTAAACATGTACGGTTTCTCTCAAGTTAAACTTCAGACTGTTACTACCTTGTTATGCATGTTCTGTGTACGATATATGATATAATAGCTAATGGTCATGATTCACAATTAATGTACTCAGGATGTTCCCAGCCAACCATCTAATGAACTTTAGAGCAGATATCTTGAGGCAGCTCATGCTTACATAGGAACAGAGACTATGTAAAGCAATTACTGTCTGGCTTACAGCAGTTATACTGGATTGCTTACGAACAAAAAGTTCTGCCTGAGCTGCTTTATGTTCATCTTGTCATCTCTGTAGACTGAGCCTGTTCTAAACAGGTTGTACTGCAGTAGAAATACACCCAGTGCAGGGTAATTACACTTTTGATGTACCATGTGCAATATAATTAAATTTTGAGACATACAGCCTTATATTCATCAAAGACCAGAGACTAGAAATAGAACATGTACTGTATTTATCTGGACAGTCTCATTTCTTCCAGAATTTGTCATTCTAATTCCAAAATAGATAGCACAAATAATTGATAGAGGACATTGTCAAAAGGTTTAGTGTTTGCTATTGTATGGATTATGCCACTTTGCTCCCATTTTAAACCAGTCGAATATATTAAGTCAGTAATATCACTTCCATTTAACAAACTTCCAAAACAAGTGCTCATTTTAGATGGACCACAATTCTTTTATAAAATGCAAAAAAAAAGGCAGAAGGGAAGCTATAAAATGTATCCTAGAAACTAACTTGGGAGTTTCTGAAAATGTTGTAGGTAAGCAAGTGAAAAAAATGTGGAAGAGGGAGGATTTTTTATTTTTTTTTTAATAACAGTTTAATAATCTTCCACCAGGGATGTAGCCAGAGAATTCAATTTTCTAATTGTGCTCTTATTGCAGGCACAACTCTCCTATCATTTGAAAAATGTAAGCGTCTTCACCCCAGCTTAAATATTTACATCACTTTCCCTCTAAAAGCATTAAATATATATTTTGTCAGTCTATGAAATTCTTATTGGAGGCATTGATGCAGAAAGTTGTGGACAAAGCATGGGCTAAAAAAAGCCATAGTTTCCCGATGTATAGAAAATTGCATTCAGTATTGTACGAAGTGTATGCCTAGTTAGACCATTATCTTCCACAGACTATCATCTCATCCCCTCAGCCATCCAACTAGCCCACTCATTCTGTTTTGACTGCCAGGGTTAAGGGTCAAGTTTCCCAAGGAGGGAGTATGCGATACTGTAGGCCAACAGATTTTTGTGCCCCAGCTCCCCCATACAGGTTTCAGGCTCACCTCAGCCAAAGCCAGGACGATGAAAATCCTCCATCTCCATGGTGGCAAGCTTATCTGGGTCACCATACTCAAGCACTGTGCGATATGGCACTACAAAAGCCATTCTCTGCCTCCATAGTAACAGCATCTTCTCAACAGCAAGCCCTCACCATCCTGCAACACAGCAGCTACAACTCTCCTCAGAACTCAGCCTCACCCAACAGCAGGTGCATCCCCCTTCAGTGCACTACCATTACTCATTAGCTCGCTCATTGCTGGTGTTGCTAATCAAACATCTGCTGCTCGGTCACAGACAAGGTCTTTCCCTCTATACACTAGAACTAAAGATAAATCAAAAAACAGATGACATCTAAGAAGGGAATAGTCATGTTTGCTGCAGCTACAAAAAATCTTTGAGAATGAACATATTGTATTAACTGGTTTAATTAAACCACTATGTCCTCCACAAAATAAAGATAACACAAATGCTTAAAAGCATGGCTTGTTTCTCTTCTCATTTCTTATGTTGCCAATGTCAGGGGTTTCAGAAAGGAATACCACATTCTAGCTTGCATCTTTGCAACCATTTGCAAGGAGGGATAGAGATGAATTTGCTCGTCATTGATCTTCATTTCCTAAGAGTTATGAAGCAACATCCCAGAGTTCTTGCTGAAAGTGTTGAACCAAGGTATGAAAAATGACCATGTTATGACCATTTGCTTAATGTTTCAGGAAAAGTAATGCAAATAAACAACTCAAACACATTATGATCCTCTTAATCTGATCGCATCCCATGCAGTTTCATCACCCAGTTCCATTAATACTCACCATTTCTCCTTTCAACCAATATCTACCATAGCAAACAAGAAAAATCTCACATGACAAACAGTACAATCATTCCCGATGGGATTCCTGGTGATTTCCTAAAAATATCATCCAATTCCATTTCCTTTGTCATATTCACTCTCATAAATAAGTCTATTGGGATTCGCATGTCCCAGCCTCAGAGGAAAAAATCTCACATCACCCACTTCACAAGGGAGGCAACTCCAGTGATATCCAGTTTTTGACCCATTATCATTCTCTTCCCTCTTTATAAATCCTTGAAAAACACGTTCATAATGAATCAATAAATCATTTACAAACAACCACATTCATTAAACTCCACACACACGCGCAACATGGCTGCAGACCAGGACATAGCACTACCACAGGTCTCCTAAACTTTACCAACACTACTCACCCATCCAGAGACAAAGGCCAACTGGTTTCTGCCATGTTTCTGGATCTGTCAAAAGCTTTAGATACCATTTCCCTTGGCTTACGTCTTCACTTGGCCTATCAAACACCTCCACCATCTGGTTGCCTGGCTACTTTTCCTAAAGACTCCAGTCTGTTAAATGGATTAGATCTTAAACATCCTTCCTACCCATCAAAAAAGGTGTTCCCCAAGGTTCCATACTAGGGTCATGAATTTTCAACATTTTTAACTAACTACATTGTGCCAAATGTTAAGCATACTTCATACAATATGCTGATGACTCCACATTAATTTGTTCTGCTAGTAACAATTACTCTACAACACCTCACCCAACAGTTATTTTCATCAGTTGAAGGTTGGCGCAATAATTCCCAGTTTCAACTTAGGCAAAGGAAAAAAAACTGCTTGACACAAGTAAAACTTCAGGCTATCAAATAAAAACACTCAACAAAAATTAGGGACACTGTATAGAACAAAAAACTACTTAAATGATTCATCCACAAAATTCCTGACCTCCAGATTCCTACTCCCCATTTTACTAGGTTTCCTCAGGACTGCTTAGCCTTCAAGCTCAATCCAAAGTAAGTTAAACCAGTGCTACAATAAAACAACAAAATTTGTCACCACCTCAAGCAGCACCCATCACTGCCTCACTCAAACAGCTGATTTGCTTGGGTAATTCTAGACACTCGCACCAAACTATCCCTAGTCAACCAAAGCAAAGCCCTATTAGACTTATTGCATACATACACTCCTGCTACGCCAAATTCAATCCTAAAATAAAATTCTCCTCACTACATACAAAATACTATCAGCAGGAATCTCTCTCTATTCCAGCTATGAAGTCAAGTTCTTGAACTCTATATCCTCGTAACCCTTTAACATACTGTAACTATGTGAGGTACTGCTAGCTATGCCAGGAGAAGTAGTGCAGTGGATGTGTAACGTATGCCAGCACAGCTAGCTGGAATTTTGTAAAGAACTGCATGTCATTTGTATATCAAACTGATTTGTACAGATGCCCGTGTAAAAATGTAACAGTGTCTTTCTAGACAGAGGAAGAAATATATATGTATCATTGTAACTGTTGAAATGTATATATTGTAACAAGGGATACTAGTGGAGGAGTTAACTTCAGTCCAGCTAACTTTGAAAAATAGTTTGAAATTAAATTACCTAGTTTGAGCCATAAAAATTTTATCTTAGAATTCACAATGCAGCGAGAGACAGTCTGTACTAGAAAACCTTCTGCACTGTCTTTGGGATGAACTAATTGCTAACCTGGAAGGGTGGAGGTTTAAAATGGTTTTAGGACTTCCAGAAGCTGCAATAGATCTTAGCAAGCTCTATGTGCTGGTATTGAGATCTATGTGCTAAATCCTAGCAGCCTCTATCCAGGGACGTAGCATGGGGACCAGATGTGTGTTATGTCATTCTGTAATCCTTCACTAAAAATGTTTTAATACTAGGTGAAAATGAAGTCTCAGAGCACTTTTTCTGCAACTGACAAGGAATGATCCCTCACCTACTTCACTTTGCCTTGCTCTAGTAAGTGAACCAGGGAATGGTAATTATTTAGATCAGTCAGGAAAATATTGAGATTAGTTAAGTACTATTGTTTTGTATCTGTGTAAATGTATTCATCTGTGTTACTTTAATATTTCCTGTGATTGAAACTTTGGTGTTTACTGTAAAGATACTTAGTATTTTCATGTTATTTTTATTAAATATATTTCAACTTTACATTGTGGCCAGTCCTTTAGAAAATATTTTAAACTTTGAGAGGACTTGCATCTAATTTGGTGACACTGTAGCCATTCCAGAAAGCCTTACTGTATTCGTTAAACACTATCCATGTGTCTGATGACAGTGTAACTACCTTATAGTCTGGGCAGGGGGAGGCATAACTAGTAAATCTGTGTCAGCCTTTCCCAGGTGTGAAAGTGTAAAAATCAAATCTCCAAGAGTATGTGCGTCAGCTGCTTGGACTAGGGACATGAAGCACTGGTTTCAGAGTGGTGGAGGGAAATGGCTTGGACACTTGGTTGACAACTCAAATCTATAGCTGTACCAATGGGGAGTCTTATTGGGGATCTGGAGAGAGAAGGAAAACCATCCACCAGACTGTGTGTGTTACCTGTGCGCAATTAAACAAAATTGTGCTTGATGCAGACGCATCTAGAAATACTGGACGTATACATTTTTGTTCCAAGTGAACATTCCATTTCCAGTGTCAGTAGTGAGGATTCAGGCTCCTTGATTACTGGCCCAGAGTGGGGTTGTCACACATACTATCAACCTTTCCAGATTCAACACCTGCACAGCCCTCAAAACAAATGCATGACCACCTACTCATAACTATGCCTTTCTCACTCTAAATTCACCAACACTTCTGTATCTTAGCAGGTAGTAAATGGCCTAGCATCAAAAGATGCTCATTTTAAGGATACCATACTACTAATGCATGGTCTTCTACATCTTCAGCCAACACTCACTATTTTGCCTTCTATTGTCCTTCCATAATATTTTCATCTTTCTAATGGTAAGCAACACGTTCCATGTCCTTAAATTTTCTTCAGGCTTATTACTCCTCCTCATCTCATTCTATCCCTCTATTTTGGCAGCAAAATACATTTCTCACCTCCATATATTATTAGAAATTATACAATGACTGGCCATTAACATTCAAAAATGAGCACACTGATTGGTCAGCCCAACCACCGTGCCCATTGTAAATCGAATATATATAGCACCAATAGAAAAAAGTCTGTATTGTCTGGACTTCCTTTTATTAATATATGCTACAGAGATTATAGTGCTCTCTTTATTGAAAATAAATAAACATATATCCAGACAATTCAGAAGTACAAGAGAGACATGACAAAGAAAACGCAAGGATAATCATGTATATTATGCAAAACTAGAGAAATGTACCCGATTATCCTTGTATTTTCTATACCCCGCCTCTCAAAGTCTGAAAGGCTCCAGATTTTTTTTTTTTTAAATTAAAAAAAATAACGGAGATCTTCTTTTCCCCAGTACTAATGCACTGCATATGCTCTAGTCCCATACGCATGTACAGTACATAAAGAACACCCCAGGATACCAGGGAAAAACATGGAACAGCACAACAGCATTCTTATACAAGGACATTAAGAAAGGCAAATCAATTTTTTCTTAAAAGTCATTGTATAATAGCAATTAACCATGGTAGGGTGTGGGTAATGCTGTATTTACCTACGGTTGGCTTTTTTTGGTCACGTGAGCTTCGCCCTAGTTACCAAACCACACCAAATATGGGTAAATCTAGCATACCCCGCCACAGGTTATTGCTGTAGTAATCAACATTTTGAATAACTATGTATTAGTTTACTTCACATAGGCTTTCCACTTCAGCAAAATGGATTTCTACTTGCAGCACATATTGTATTCTTCACTGAAATACATTTATAGAATATTACCAAAATAAATAGCAATCTGTTTGCATTTTATCTTGTGGGAATTTTCTTTCTATATAATTATGCAACTACTACAAAATGATTGTGTGTGCATTTTTCTGCAGCTTTCCTCCCCAGGCTTCCACTGAAAGTGGGCCATTGGCTCAGCTGGACTTTCCCAGTTCTCAAAGGACAAATAAATATGTAAATGCATCGCTGTTAGTGCTGCCCTCTAGGGAAAAAGGTTGGGAGCATACCTCTCATAGGTTCATAGCTGTGTACTAGGCCAATGGCTCTGGAGCCTTTTCAAGGCTAGCCCATAAAAGTGCCCTGGCATCAGGCCGCCGTTGGTTCCCAGTGCCTCTACCAAATAGAGCCAATGGAGTGATCCCCGGGGTGAACTTTCCATTTCCCATCCACTCAAGATTCCTCGTGAAAAGGGCCAGTGAGGTGCTCTGCTTGACATGTATGGCAAGTCTGTTCCACACCATGGGCAGTCTTCTAGGTTATGAACCTGTCCCTCCAGCATGTTCTGTTGATTGTGGTAATGAGGTTGAGGTCCCTGGAGCATGTGGTATGGAGGGAGTGGGAATTCCTTAGATGTAACATTTCTAACAGGGCTGGGTCACCTCTTAAAAGATGATATGAAACAGAGAAAAGCTGGAGTTTTTTTTTTTAGTCTGTCCATGTACGGCATGTCTTTAAGGCCAAGGATCCTCTTCTTGAAGTACTTTGGTGGCCTTTCCAGCTGTTGCAGGGGTTTAGTGAGGTACATGCCAAATGGGGCATTATACTCTGGTCTAATGAGGGAAGAGTAGAGAGATGATGACGTCTTTCTTCCCGCATGCAAAACTCTTGGAAATGAGATGTGCCACATAGGACTTTGACCACAGTAGTAATGTGGTGGTCAGAGAGGTTGTTGTCAGCCTGTATCCCAAGATCCCTTATAATGCCTTCAGTGGTCTACCATCAATGTGGAAATTAGTGGGAACAGAGTTTTTCCCAAAGGAAATGACTACTCATTTCTTAGCATTAAGCTTAAGGCCATGGTTTCAGCACCAGTTGATGGCCTCAGTGAGGCCTTTCTGTAGGATGTCTACATCACTTGGGGAGTTAATAATGGCTCCCAGCTTGCAATGGTCAGTGAACATGGTCATCCAGAGTCCCTCTGTAATGGCCTGGACTTCTGAGAAGTAGATGCAAAACACCGATCCCTGTGGGACTCCACTCATGACTGGCCGGCAATCTGACTTAGTCTGCTACTTTCACACTGTGGGTTCTGTGAGCCAATTTGCAACCCACCTAGTGATATAGGGGTTGATGCCTAGTTTGGTGAGTCCATCAATAATTCCTGAGTGGGGAATGGTATCAAAGGCCTTGGCCAGATTGAGGTAGGCTGTATGAACTACCTTGCCGTCATCTACAGCTCTGGTGTCTGACTCAAAGAAGTCAACCAGGTTGAGCAGGCATGATTTACCCTTCACAAAACCAAACTGCGTGGGATCCAGAGTTTCCAGATTCCCTATATCCTTGTTAATTAGGTCCATGATGATGCACTCCATAGCCTTACATATCAGACTAGTCAGGCTAATGGGGCGATATTTCCCAGGGTCTGTAGTCGCTCCCCTTTTATGGAGAGGGATGACTGTAGCAGTGCACCATTCTGTAAGGACAAAGTCTGAGGTGAGGCTGTGATTGAACAGGGCACACAGGTGTGGTGCCAATTCACATTGTATTTCATGTAGAACACAGCCAGGGATATTGTCGGTCCCATGGAAGCTGTATTCTTGGCCGTGGACAATGCAGCTTTAACCTGTGCTGCAGTAACACTGGGTGCCTGGCATTTTTCCAGTATTGTGATTGATCCTTTAGGGGGGAAAGGGGTAAAGTTGGCAGTGAATCTGTCGGCAAGTACATTGGCAATATCTGTTGGCTCAGTATGACGTACCATTGTGCAGTAACAGAGCACATCTGGGTATTCCTATGGAGATTGACACAACTGTAGAAGGCTTTGTGGTTGTTTTGAGTGTCTGCCAGAATTCTGCCTTCATACTAGCTTTAGAGGTTTTGATGAGGAATCTCAACTGTTTGAGGCTATTAAGGGAGTTTTTCCAGTCTTGGGACTTAACCTTTTTCTGCAACAAGTTCTTCCTTCTGTTGTAGAGTTTGTAAATGGCAGGGGACCACCAGATTGGCTTCCTTTTTTTGGTGAGCACCTTGGTTCTGTTGGGTATGGCTAGTTCCATGCATTTATGTACGTGTTCGTACAGTGCACTGGTGTACGATTCGGTAGTCATGCACCTATTTTCCACTTGCATGGGTGCCGTGAAGTTAGCCACCTCTGTTTTTAGAAGTCCAAAGTCAACTTTGGAGAATTTTTAATAGTGGATACATTTGCTGGTGGTGTGGGTGAGACATGGATTTCCATGGTAGTTAGTTTGTGGTCCATCTAACCAGGGAGGAATTGACTGTTGGTGTTGAGCAACAGTTGCCCATGTTAGTAATAACCAGGTCAAGGATTTTGCTTCAAGTGGGGGGGGGGGGGTAAGAATGAGCTGGTCTAGCACGTTGGAATTAATGAATTCCAGGAAGCATTGGGCTAGTGTATTGGTGCACGAGTAGTTTTCCCAGTTAATGGAGGGGTAGTTGAAGTCACACAGTATGAGAGTGTTGAGTTGGATCCTAATAGTTTCCAGGGTGCTTAGGAATGTGGAATGAGAGTCAAGGGACATGGTTGGGGGCCTATTGCAGGCTATGACCTGAATCACTGTCTTAGCCACTGTTAGTTGTACCTGAAATACCTCTGATGCATTATGCTGGGCTACTAGTCTGGAGGTGTGCATATCCTTTAAAAATATGGAGATACAACTGCCTTTGGAGCTTCGGTCCATTTTCTGGGGCCGAAAGATGCGGAAGGAGTTATAGCCCGATATCACAGGGGTGCATTCTGCTGCTTTAAACCAGGCCTCCTTTACAGCACAAAAGATGTTTTCCATTTTGAGGAGTCCTTCAAGTAAGTGCATCTTGAGATTTAGAATTTTAGCATTGAGCAGCATGACCCTCTGATTGCATTTATTTATAGCTGCTACAGTGTTAATTTGGTCTTTGGAACACCACCTAAAAAGGCACTATAGGGGTGGCAAGAGCCTTAGCCAGTATCCGGAAACCTAAGGGTGACAGATGCAGGCCATCTCTGGCAAAGCATTGAGGTCTGTCAATCATGTCCCCAAGCAGACAGATAATGGATCCCCTTGGAATGACACCAGAAACTTAGCCAATTGTTGAAGTCAATCATTTTCTGCTTGTACTGAGGTATCATTCTGGGTGACGGTAGGATGCTTCCTAGGGCTAGGGTCATACCTGCCTGGGACACAGAGAGCTCCTCCATGTCTCTTTTCATGTAGTCCAGGGAGGTACGTCTCAGGTCATTCACACCCACATGGACAATGACAGTCATACTTCTACTTGTTGTGGAGTGACCCGAGTGTGTGTATTATGCATCAGATCCTGGCAACCGACAGACAACTGACTGTTACCTTCTCCTTAACTCAACCTAGTGAGTGGGACATCAGTGTGCCTCACTATTGAGTCACCTATGATTACTGTATTGGACAAGCCATTTCACCTTAGGCGCTTAGGTCGAGGGGCACACTCTGTAGGTGAGCTGGGCATCTTGTGATTTGTGCTGTGTTGTGGTGGTCGAGTGGATTTCTGATTTGGAGGTCTCTGCTGTTCAGGTAGATTTTTATTGAGAGCCTCTGTGATGGTGGGTGTGTGGTTTGTGTTTTTATGTGAGAGCTGTGATGGTGGGTGTTCTGGAGGGCTGTGTGCTCCATGTGGTGTGATGCAGGTGTTGACCTTCTCTTGACCAGCTATTCCGGTCTTGGCTAGAGAGTGCATGTCTTCCAATTTGGATATTTAAGTGCATCTCTCACAAGTCTGAGTGTTGAGAGGTAAGAGGAGTGGGGTGTCTGTGTACATGAGGCAGTTGCTACACTGCCTCAGCAGTAGCAATTTCACCAAGTTAATAGGAGAAAGCACAGGGAACTGACCTTTAGACATGCCAGGAGGGATGGTCATTATTAATAAGTACTGGAGGGGTTTCCTTATAGGACGTTTTAGTGCTGTTAGCACTTGTGTGCTACAATAAATGCTACAAGAAACCAGATGAAGTGCTAGACAAATAAGCTAGTTAAATATGAGAGAGCAGAAAACTTGCAAGATCTAAGGGAAAAACTGAAGAGCAGACTTTCTGGCACAGGTAATAGTTTACCCTAGCTTAGTGACACTGCACGGTGCACAAAACCATGCTTTTAATGCAGAAAGTTGAAAGGGAGCAAAAAGAGGAAAGGGAGCTCAACTTCTCAGAGCATGAAATCTGGACAAACTCATTAATAAAAGTGGGACAAAGGCCCAAAGAGAGGGACACATTTGAAATATTGCTCTTACAAACTTAGAAAGTTGATGGAACAACAGGTTTTGCATTAACATGCATTTTATGAAGGGTATGTCTGAAACTCAAATGTCTGATTATTTTCCAACTTCAGTCTTCAAAGATTTTCCACTAATATGCCAAAAAACTATTTTATGAAAAATGAACCAAAAATATGAGGCAAAAATGTGGACATCCTGTGAAAATCTATACAGTTGAGAGATATGGTTTGGAGTTGAGGGTGTTCAATAATGGGAGACAAGTGGCAGATAGTTGCATTTCAGTGCATTAAAAACAAAAGTGGACTTTTTACTTCAGGGATATGATACTGGAAATGTGGACTGTGTGTCATAAGTATAGCTTATAAGGGATACTGCACTACAGGTGGAACATTTCAGTAGATAGATGGGAAGTTTAACTTTTACATTTTGGTAACTTTAATGGAACTTTCTGGAATACTGTGATACCAAGTAAATGAACACACCAAATGGATCTATTCAAACTTCTTATAATAGGGCAGCCCTTCTCCATTATTATATGGTAGCTGGGTGCATACTGGTGTACACTGCAGAGGAAGTACAAGGATGTCTTTTTAATTATTACAAAAAGTGATGAAATTATCCACATTTATCACATTGCTTACTTATAGTCTCATGTTAAATCGGACTTACTTTTCAGGAGTACACAATATCTTCTGCACCAGTTTCTGCTACTTGCACAGAAGTGACATCTCTTTTTAATTTCATATTAAGTTGTTTTTATGAAGTGCCCTCTTCAGTCAGGACACAGTTCAGCAGTAGTACATATAGAAATACAGATAACCTGGACTGTATATTCACATTTATAGATTTTTACATTGCAGTATTGTCTATAAACAGTAATGTACAATATATCCAAACAGTTTTGATGTTAAAGCAGGGTTTATGAGGAATTCTCAGGACATAATGAATGTTCTTAGTTTTTATTATGCAGAGAAGATTGCAGGTATCGTGATTCAGCAAGCTTAAGGGCAGTCAGAAAGAAATGGATTCAGCACTGTAAAGGAAGTTTTAGTGAGGCTCACAACATTTAATGTGTATTGGTCATATTCTGAAGCATTTTGGATCTCTGCAATGCCCTCACTTTGCATCCATATGTTAACAAACGGGTGCAAATTTAGGGCTACTATCACCAAACCTACGTCCCACAGACTATGCTGTATCACTGGAGCTAATAGGCCCACACTCACAGGCTGAAGAGTACATTAAGTAAGTAAAAAAACATCACTGCTAGCAATAGCAGTTCACTCCCACCATCCCCCAAGCATCTCCTCCTGTCTTTGAAGTGTGACAGTAACTCAGGTCATAGTCAGAGCTTTACCCTTCATTCCCTTTGGGGCAAGATGCTGTGGTTATCACTGTTTTATTTATTTCAGTCTGATTACCAGGTAAGTGGGCTGGTGTGATTACCTTTTTTCGGCCGCAACCTGGTTATAGAAGAAATGATAGAATTAATATAACTTGAAAATGCAGCAAAAGATGAATGCATACAAATAAGAAATTTAGTATCAAGTGAAAAACTAAATATTTAAAAAGAGTAAGAATGGACTGAAGTATACAGTATAAAATAAATTATCCACCAAGTACAGGTGAGTAAACATCTTATGGTAAAGAAATGTTTTAGTTATAGCCAATGCCTTGTCTAGTCTAATGGAAGCAGGTCACTTCTTTAAAAAGGGACTCTCAAGAATATTTCAAATGTCACCAAGGTTTGGCAACTCCTGACTTAACATGGTAGATGATTCCAAAGGAAGACCCCATTCTGAAAAAATGTTATTTCACCTATAGCTTGTTTGAATTCAAGTCTAGAGAGAATCAGTCTGTCATCCTGGCTGTTTCTGAGCAACTCTGCACTGATACAGGAAGTCCACCCCACCCCCCAGAGGCGAGTAGTGCCCTGTCTTAATTTTGAAAACTAGGGTCCCTAGTAACAATGTAGTACTGCTTGGTGTTGAGAAACAATGGACTTCTTGGAGTTCCTGACAATGATGTGCCCTTTGGTCATATTTTTCTTTCTATGGACTGTAGTTTTTACAATTTTAGCTTCAGTAAATGCTGAGTAGAAATAAAGCATATTCCGTTTTAAGGAATAGGATATATTTAGCTTTAGCTTTCTACAACTGTGATTTCAAAGACGACAAAATTAACTTAATTTTGCTAAATGCACTGTAGTATCTTGCATATGCAGGGAATTGCTTGGAAAACAGAAAATCATAAATGTTAGATGCTTGTTAATTTTTGCTACAAATCAATAGTTCGATGGATGCTGCAGAGATCAATCAAAACTGAAAAACAAATGAAGATTAAAATACTTGTTTTAAGTAAACAGGAGGGAACTGCATCATTCTGGTCTTTGCAGGTTTTGTATAATAAAGATGAACAGTGACTAGGAAATTTCAAAATATTTTGTATTTTACCAACAAGTACGGTTTCCAAAATATGCTCTGCAAACCAGTTATTTTAATTCTAGACTGAAAATACACGAGTTGTACTAAGCAGGGTAACATGTCCACCACATAGTATATTAAAAGATGACCTGTTCAGCTGGATAAGAAATTTGGAATTTGCCAGCATATAAGGTTTTAAAGCATGAAAACTTAGGAAAATTTAAGAAAAGATGAAAATAGTCTAGTCAAACAGAAAAACAAAAAATGTTCATGCCCATTTTCCAACAGAACAGTTTGGAGTGACGGGTATATCTCAGAGGATGCCACTGCTGTGCAACACATTCCCCATCTATGTAAAACAAAGTTCATCCCTGTCCATTTTAAAGCACAGCTTAGATACACGGATGGGAAACAATTTACCCCAGGACTGCTCCTTGTACTAGTAATAGTCAGAGACATCTCTTAAATGCTTAATCCTATGCAAGGATCCCCCTCAAATTATCTATGGTATGGTCCTAGTTACTCTCATTAGGAGTAACAATTATCGACCACAGGATGGGATGGGTTAGGCCAATCTCTAACCAAAGGGGTATGTTATTTCAAGCACAAAAAGAGAAGTTTACTAGGTTTAAAATGACCCACAAGGGCAGCTAGTCTAGTATTTACCTATGAACCTAAATAGGTACACTTTTAATATTCTTCAAAGTCTGTTAAAGGGTCCTTGTTGGCTTTTTTTTACTACATCCTGGGGTATTTAAGCAAAGATACTTCAATAATTTTTGTATGCATGGGGGGCACTCATTAATATGAGAGTCTCTCTCTCTTCTAAAACTTGAATTAGCAGTAAAAATCTAGAATTAGGAAAGTCTTTCACATGTTTGAATATTCAAATTGAGAATTATTTGCATAAAACATTAAACCGGTGTGTGTATTTTTGTTTGCCATGATACTGTTGTCACACCGATTTCATATGCAGTCCCACTGATGTCCTTCCTCCTACTAATTTAGGTTTTGGAAGTACACCAGGTTCTGAGATGAAAAAATTAGATTCTGGTAATAAGAACTGACAGTAAACAATCAGCTTCCTTTTTCAGTTAAAAAAGGACAGATTTATTTTTTCCTGCAAGGCTTTCCTAGCAATGTCAGATCCCTGCACAGAATAATTTTACTCACATCATTAATATATGGCAACTATTGCCAGCAATCTATAAGGACTTAAACTGATAAAGGTCAAACTAGAATCACATGCATTATGACGAGTAACGGCAAAAGAAAATGAAAATTGAGAAATGGAAGCTAGAATGTGATAGTGGGTGCTTTCCATATACAATAGATAAGATGCAGATATTAAAGTAAACAAATTACCCTCGGTCCAAATATTCATAAATCTTTCTAGTTCATTCCTGCATTTCAAAATATTCTTAAATCCATAACCTTCATAGGAAGACTCCTCAGTATATTCAAAGCCATGCATAAATAGTTATCTCAGCTTCCTAATTTCTTAAGTCAGATTGTGAGCCCTAGTTTATATGCACATATTTTACATATATGGTTCCAGTCACTTGGTCAAGGTGCTAATTTATCAGACCAGGAATATGATCAAATCTGAATTCAGTGATTATAGCAAAGGACTACCTAAAGACCTGACCCCACCCAAACAGGATCTAGAAAAGCAGTGGTGGTAGACTTACTGCACTGCTGGACCCATAGTAATGTGCACGGCAAAATAAAAGTTGATAGTTTTTTTTTGTGTTTTGTTTTTTTTTTTTTTTTTTTTTTTTACTGAGCAGGTTTACGAATCAATATATACTATACTGTGCAAGTTTTACATAGTCACACACATCTATTTACCTCTATCTATATATCTATTTTATCTATATATATATATATATATATATATATATATATATATATATATATATATATATATATATAGATATATAGCTATATCTCTAGATATATATATATATGTATCTAGATATATATCTATATATAACTATATAAATATATATATATATATATAAAAATATATATATACATCTATATATATATATATATACACACACAGACACACATTATATATATATATATATATATATATATATATATATATATATATATATATATATATATATATATATATATATATATACACATATACATATTCAGAGATCGCACCACCGTGAAAAAATCAGTAAATATCCTCTTCCACTCTGTACGGCGATATACTTTCAAAACGCTTGAAGTTTCAAAACTTCGATCTTCTGGTCTCGGCCATTTGAAGTTCCAAGTTTTGAAACTTCAGGCTTCTAAAGGGGATCCATATATGCATACACGTTCTTTGTTAAGTTTATTGAATTTGTTCAACATTCCTTTACACTTTTTCACTCCATTACTGTATTACTCCTTCCTCTAAAAGCATATAGTTTTTTCTCTTGCGTATTTATTTTGCTGGGTAATAGTAGACATGACCAAATTACATACAATTTTTGTTAGGAGACAATATACCTATTGATTTATCCTTCAAGTGCATTTCATCATTTTGCCTTCCTCTCCCTCAAACAGCTTTTTAGTAGCTTTCGTCTGGATTCCTTCTAGTATTCAGACATTCCTTTTCTCCAGAACTCAAGATGTAAACCAACTATGTCCTAGTCTCCTTTCTTCTGGAATGTGCGCCCCTGAGGATACAGTTCAGTATTTTATTTGCAACTGCGGATGTCCCTTGGGTGCATTCTTAGTGGTCCAATCCAAATTCTACAGCAAGCTTCCAGATTCCTTGCCTACACTCTGCTGCTATCAGTTCACCATTCCTGGTGGATACTTCACAACAGCATTATTCTGACCCAGTGGTAGTACTACACAACTATTTGTACTAACCTTATCTGCCACCTTTCTGCATGGTTTGTCACCATTCCCAATGTCATCCATAGTCTTTTCTATCTCTTCATCCACTATTGTAATTATGTTTACCTTTTCCTACAAAGAGGGGTTCTCCTCTTGTCTTTTCCGTAAAACCAATTGAAACACCATGAAGTGTATTAGGCCTAGGAGAGATCTTTGTGGTACTTCACCTATCACTTTACCGATTCCTGTTGCATGCCTCTGATCACAACACTATCTTGCTATTTAGTCATCTCTTTTCACCACTCTCAGTCACTGGTTCCTTAGTCTTGGTACCCACCTCCAAGTGTAAATTTCCTATCAGCAATCAGTATAGACTTGGGGCAATGGTCCTGGCGGAATCCAGGTAAACCAGACCTACTGGCCCTTCGTGGTAAGGTTCTCCTGCAACCAAGACCTAAAACTGGAGCAGGTTCAACTAACAGCTGCTTTTGTTCATACTCATCTTGGTTAATGTTGGCCATCCTCAAGAAAGGTCACCAGGCTTCTCAAGAATGCCCATGATTGTGCATGCGACTGCTGTTTGGAATTACCAAATATAGATGGCAGCAACAAATTAGGTGACATTTAAAAAGTACCTTGTATTGTTAACAAGGTACAGAAATAGTGATTTGTTGCTGGGCCGAATATTATACCCATCATTCACAGTTTGAAACACTTGGTGTTTCTACAGAACTTTCTTCTTTGGAAATATTTCAATTCCCATGTTCCTCTTGGTCATACATTTGAAGTACTGCAGGGTTTCTCTATTTTAATATTTATCTTACCCTAATCAATGTGTTGATGATCTCAATGTCATTTGAAATATGCAAATGTGAAAAAAAATTTGGAATTGGACATTTTTCAGTAGTTATGTGCAAAATCTTCATAAACCATATACCATATGCAATACATCCACTTCATTAAAAACTAGCTAATTTTTGTTTATTTCAGTGCGCCTTGGTGATCATGGATAAGATTTCATACAGGATTTTTTTCTAGATGCTTTTATATGTTCATCTAATGTTTGATGTACATTTAGAACTGCATCTGCAAGACTAAAATATTTACTTCATTTTGCCAACCACTTTAATCCCAATGAAAAGTCTAATTTGCAGGGACATCCAGAGAGAATGCTGCAGAAAAACCTAAGCACACTTTTCAGAGCAATGAGCTAACCTAATTAACATGTCTATGGAAAAGCAGCATGACCACAGGAAGTCCCCAATTAAACTCAGAGCAACCAGTCCTTACCTAAACAGCAACTGACAGACATTTAGTGCAAATGATTATGGTTATGAGCCACTTCCTGTACCCTAGAGCTGCTTCCTGTACCCTAGAGCTGCTTCCTGTACCCTAGAGCTGCTTTCTGTACCCTAGAGCTAAATTCCCTCAGCCTTTATTTGCCAATGGTGAAACTATAAGCAAGAAATTTAACCTAGCGGTTCTTCATTAAATAGAAAAATTGGGCTAAGCATATTTAATACGAGTGCATACGAGCTCATACTAGTAATCAATTGACTCTGAAATAGAATAAATTAAAAATCATAGCTCAGTATCAATAATCCTGGAATAACCATACCTGTCCTACACAAAACCATAACCCCCACCCCCAAAACTTACAGTCAGGATGGCAAACTCACATCAGTAATAAGACGTCTCAAAACCAAAATAAAATGATTCATCTTAACAATAAACACACACATGAAATCAGCAGATCACTGGCTAGTTCAGAATTCCAAAGGCCTGAAAGACAGCAGGTGTTTTACTCATGCCCAGGGAATGGGGCAGGAGAAAATCAAAGCAACTATAGGGTCCCGGCATAAAAACACTAGCAGAGAAAGTTATGGAGAGAAGCCAGAGGGAAGGCTGGAAGCATTTCAGTGCATCAATCACCAGGACAACAACAGAGTTCAGCCAAAAGGAGCTCTAAAAGCAAACCTGAGCTTGTTTTATGACTGGGTTGCAAGGAACTTGACAGAAGGATTAGGAAGGCTTTTGATGCATTTCTACACCGGGGGGGGGGGTTAAAGTAGAGCAGAATACTCTCTGCCCCTAGCTGTCTGGTCATACCAGGCCTTTTACTGCGGCACTTTTCCTAAGTGCCCTTATACCATCTCCATAATGCCCCCACGCCTGGTCCTGAAGTTTGCAACAAACTCCACAACAGATTCTGTGTAGGGACCACAGTCACCCTCCTAGTTATGAATAAAATCCAGTCCGCACCCACCACTTACTCTCTGACCACACCTTCATTCAAAGAATGTGCACCTTGCCCCATGCTTTCAACATGATCCAGAGTATAGAATTCAACCTCTCCCCTGACCACTGACCTGTGGATGGTACAGTATTTTTTTTTAAACATTTACCCCCACAATTCTTCCACAAACAGGCCAGCAGGTCTGAAATTAAATATATGCCCTTGTCAGTATTTCCCCCTTGGAATCCTGCCCTGGTGAGATTTTCTAGTGGAGCATTTGCCACATTTTCTGTCTCATTAGAGGCCAGAGCCATTGTCTGTGGGTCTTGCTTAGTACAGTCCAGCACCAACAGGATATACCTCTTACATATAGAGCTTGTGGCACTAAGAAACCTTACACTGTCCATAGCAGGTCTCTAAAATGGTTGCTGAATAGCAAAGACAAATTAGCTTAAGCTTTGTCTCCTGCCTCGTCAACCCTCTAGAATGGCTTGCAGTACCCATTAACATCCTTTGCAGCACCTGGTAAATAAGCATTTTTCCCAACTCTTGTTTTTATATGATTTATGCTCATGTCACCTGACAAAGGAATATCATGGTTATGACCAGAACAGTTGGTGGCCCCTTTGTGCTACCAGATAATTAAAAACTTTTTCCTGCAACTCTTCTTCAAGAGTCTATTCACTTTACAATAACCCTTTGTCCCAGCATACTGTCACTCCCTTAGGGATTCACAAGCTGCTTGGTTGCCTCTCTCTGTGTAGTGTAGTCTGAGAGCCGAGCCTGTCTCTGCCCTTTGTGGCTTTCTGCAGTTCCCCATCCAAAGGTATTTTCTGCCACTAGTGCCTCAGATTGAAGCCTACCATCATGACCCAACTCTTCCTTTGAAACATCATCTTCCAAAAGGAACAAAGTCAATTTCAGCAACTGTATATCAGATGCAAGTTGACTGCTAACTAACCTTCCCCCGATATAGCCACATTATAAAAACTTCCTATGCAATCTATACTTTTGTACATTTAATATGTGGCTTCTTTTTATTCTTCTGGCTTTTTCCCCAGTGAGGGGTCACCACAGCAGATCATCAGTCCACTCATGATTGGCAGTGGAGTTTTTACAGTGTTGAGTTGCCAGCCTGGCACCCAACCTTCCACAGAAGGCACACACACGCCCAAGGCCAATTTAGAGTGCCCAATCCACCTACAGCATGTCTTTGGGATGTGGGAAGGAAACTGGAGCACCCAGAGGAAACCCACACAACCACAGGGAGGACATGCAGACTCCGCAAAGGCGGCACCCCAGCAAAGGATTGAACCGGAGAACCTCTCACATTTAATATGTGGCTATGGGGTACCAACACCTTTGATTGAAAAACTGATTAAGGAAAGTGCAACTTACTATTTCACCACTTATCAGTTTAAGGCTGATAACCAGATAAGTCAAATGGATGGAGTTTGAATCCCACCAATGCCAACCAGAATACTGTGTGTATGGCATTCATAGGGAGGTTTGAGTGCCATCACTGACAACCAACAGGAATGGCCACCATGAGTATAAAGTCTTGAATCACATCACTGGTGCAAATCATATTAAAGGAAAAAGAGTTAGCTGAGATTTAAGGCTCTAAACTGTTAAACTGTTTCCTGTAGTCAAGATTACACTATATGATTCCTTCTACCTCCCCTTGCTTACTGTGGGACTCTAAGAAAGTCACCTAAACAGACATTGCTCCAGGGTAACCCCCGAAAAGGGTTGTGTCAAGTGCAAAATATAAATTAAAAATGGCACACAAGCCCATTAGTAGATAATTCAAGTGCAGCCAGCCTACAAAGCATGCATAACTACACTCCTGCTCTGGGTATGGGCATTCACCATCCACACCCAACAGAATTCATACTGAATACTCTACCACACCAATTCTTTGACCTAGGTCCACAGACCCCTTTCTCCTAATCTCTCAGAGCATCAGTACCTTCTAGTGCAAATTTCCCACATTAACTGTACTTAAAATAAGCATACACAAGTTTCTAGAGAAAACGGGAACTATTTTCCAGCACTACAACCTTCACACCAGACTAGCAGGCTTGGAAGTTCCTACTCACTGTTCCACTCTTGCTAATTCATCAAATAAATAGTGTATACTGCAGTTACTGGCCAATGGAAGGGATGCGAAAAGATGGTCAGCAGTTCGTAATAAATACCCCCACATCAATTAAAAAATACATAAAAGCATGACCAGATACAAGAATTTCAAAGTAACACTTTTCTTACAAAAGAATGAGATAAGAAATACAGTAAATCATTATACAAAGAAATATTGAAATGCACAAGGAAAAAAATCTTTTTTAAAAAAAAAAAGGACAAATAATTAAATATTAAGTACAGCTATTCTTTTTAACTGATTCTGAACTAGAAGGCTTTATGGAGCGAGACTTATCTGAATTTCCTACCAGATACAAGTGCTGAGACCATAAACCATACGCTTCAGGGTACCTCATTCTCTTCAACTCATCTGACCCAAAAGCTCATACATGCACATTTAAAATTAAATACATTCAGTTTAGCTCTTGAAGGTTTTATCAGATATCAAAGTAGTTCATGTGCATTGTCAATTATGATTCACAAAATATTTGGCATATTGATATATAAACCTCACATTCCTTACAATTGGCATCAAGCTACATAACACCTTTACATATATATGCACATCTGGTGGTGTGATACATATATTGTACATCCTTCAATAATCAGCAGACTTAACAGAACAGACCACTGACTAAATAAACTGTGTTATACCCATATTTTTATAGAATATTCAGATTTATGCCTCCTAATTTCTGTCTGTTCATCCTAAAATTTGTGGCTTTTTGGCAAATCAGTGAGGAGTGAAGACATTAAAAAGTGACATTTGAGTTTTAGACTTTATATCCCTTAGAAAATGCATGCCAAAACAAAAAGATTATTCGATGGACTTTCTTATTTTATAAGAGCAATAGTTAAAATGTGTCCTTCCATTAGTTTTGGCTTTGTCCATATTATTTGTACTTAGAGCTTTAGGGTATTGCTAACACCATCTCCTACCACTTCACCACTGACTGTCATTACAGACTGCACTATAGTAATAAAAACTGAAAACTCTTGCACAAGGTTTTCCATTTTGTCAGATCACCTGTAACACAATCTACGTGCAACTCCCCAGCTCTTAACAGCTTTCTCCAAAAACACGTACTACTCTTCCTTGGTCCTTACGGAGTTAATATGGGAGCTACAAAAGAAAGCTACACTATGGTACTATTATAAAACTAGCAAAACAATGGTGCTCAGAAAATACTTAAGATTAGAATAATTGCAAAAAATTTACGGTGGCAAAAAACATTTACTAAGCTTTGACTTGAATACCTAAAGCTCATCCCAGAATAGCTCTGTAAAAAAATTCCAACTATAATAAACAAACCAAACCGGGTTTAAATGGCTCACATAATATGACTGAAAATATTTATTCCAGTTTGATGACCAGGGAGGTCCACTGGGCTCGGGGAGCCCGTTTTCAGTGAAGGCCCAGGAGAAAAGCTCCAACAATACATAGTTACATGAATAATTACCAAGAAACTTTGCATTACTGACATTTAAACAGGTAGCATTCATTAAGAATGAATTACAATATTGTTTTAGGTGTAAAAAACAGGCAAATGGCCTTGAGGCTAGATTTTACAGTATAGTTATATATACATAATACAAATGAGCAAGGTTAGCTAGGTGAGAGGTTAACCAGGAGTAAAAGTGGAAGAGACCTTGAGAGGTATAGGGTGAAGAGTACAGAAGCATTTCCTGTTTGAGTAAAGGTGAGAATGAAGAAGAGTTTTAAAGTTTGAGGTTATCGCAGGTCCTAAGAGTGGAGGGAAGAGCATTCCATTTTTTGGCTAAGGTGAAGGAAAGCAGAAGTTGACCAGCTGGGCGCTTGGGTTTGTGGATGGGGATTAGGTTTTGGTGGGTAGATCTAAGTGTTCTATGGGGAGTATATGGTTGTAGGATATTGGATAGTGCAGCGCACTTGGTAGGTTGGAATAGAAGTCTATAGGCAGTCGTGATTTAGAGAAAGTCAAGTTGGTTATGGAGTTCAAGCCAGTTTAAAGAGTGAAGGGAGGAACAGTGATGAGAGGAAGATTTGGCTTTGATAGCAAATCTTAAGTTTTTATTGTAAGATATTTCTAGTTTGGAGGATAGTGAGGAGGATAAATTAGTAAGCAGAGGGGCACATTACAGTAGAGAGGGAAGGAGATAAGTAGTGGAGAGAGTTAGTTTGGTAGCAGGAAAAAGGAAGTGGTTGTTTCTATAAAGTAGGCATAGTTTTATGTGAGTTTTCTTTATGTTTAGCTGGACATGAGTATTAAATTTTAGGTGCTTATCAATGGTTGCACCAAGAAGTTTGGCAGAGCGAACGACCTCTAAAATGGAATAGTTATGGCTGATTATTTGAAATGAGTTTTTATCAATAGGGGAGTACTTTGAAGGACAGAATAGAAGGATTTTAGTTTTGTTAGCATTTAATGAGAGGTAATTTTGGAGCATCCAGTTTTCGGTAGTAGAGAAGGCTGTTTGTGTCAGTAGTTGGAGATCTGTTAAGTTGGAGGCGCAGCAGATCATAGTAGAATCGTCAGCATTTTGAACAATTTTAGTATTGGGTATGGCCTTTTAAAATTCGTTAATAAAGATGTTGAATAGAGTTGGGCCAAGTACGGATCCTTGGGGAACTCCAGTGGGGGTAGGATGGAAGGTGGTGGTGCCCTGGCCCCATTTGACATCCTGGGACCTGTTGGAAAGATAGCTGGAGAACCAGGAGAGAGTTTTGTGGGAGAGATTGAGATTAGACAGATAATTTAGAACATGGGTATGGGAGATAGTATCAAAAGCTTTAGATAAGTCCAGCAGAACTGAGGATACTAAATTACCAGAGTCACGAGCTAAATTGACAGTATGTAAGAAGGAGAGAAGGGCGGTGTTGGTACTATGCACTGGGCGGAAGCCATGTTGGGTAGGAGAGAGTAGCTGGTGTTTGTTAAGGAATGGCAAGAGCTGAAGGTGGATACATTTTTCAAGGAGTTTAGAGAGAGGGGAAAGGATGGCAATGGGGCAGAAATTAGATATGTTACAGTTTTTGCCAAACTTGTGATGTGGAAGAATATATGCAGAGCCCCATAGTTTGGGTACATAGGATTTGAGTAGGGATCTATTGATCAGGATGCTAATAGGGAGAGCAACATCAGAGGCTATTTTTAAGGAGGAGGAGGGAATGTTGTCGGGGGCATTGGAGCAAGGCTTTAGTCTAGAGAGTAGTTTATTTGGTATGTGGAGATGGGTTTGAGTTCAAAAGTACGGCGGGGAGGAGGGAGAGGATGTTTGGTTGGGGCGGGGTTGAGGGTTGTTGTTGGTAAAGGTCTTGGTTAGCTCAGCAATAGAAGTGGTGAAGAAGTTGCTGAATAGTGAGGCAATTTCAAGGTCAGATTTGCTGGTGTCAGGGCAGAGAGTGTTTTTAGTACCTGGCCCAAGGAGAGAGAGTTGATGGAGTTCCAAAATTTTTTGGGGCGGGGGGGTTTGCAAGATTTGTTTGCATTTTGATGTAGTAGGACTTTTTATCTTTTATAACTTGTTTTTTGGCAAGATTTCTTAGTTGTTTGTATTTAAGTAAGATGTCTGGTTGTTTAGTTTGGAGGTATGTTTTCCAGGTTTCATCTATTTGTAGCATAATCTTTTTGGTGTTTTTGGTAAGCCACAGGGTGGGTCTTAGTTTTTACTCTTTTTGTCCTTACCGGAGCTAGGGAGTTAAGGACCTAAGAAAACCTAACTGAAAAAGTCAACGGCTGAGTCTAATGGAAGAGTTTTCAGGGGGTTCCAATTGGTATTCCTGAATGAATCAGATTAAGTAGTAGGGTTAAAGTTAGAGAGGTTCTGAGTGTGGATAAACTGGTGGGAGTGTGGGGGGGGGTGAGGGAAGCTCGATGGGTGAAGGCAGGGAGGTGGTCTCCTAATGGGTCTGTTATAACACCAGATTGCATCACTTTATTGGGATGAGATACTAGGATCCAGTCTAGTATGGAGCTTGGGGGGGTTGGTTTTGTTGGGTCTAGTGATGATGATAGTAAGTAGAGTGTAGTTAGATTGACTGACATGGTGGGATTAGGGTTGTTGATCTTGTTCCAGTCTATATTTACGTCACCCAATATGTAGGTTTCTAGTTTAATATTTGAGGAAGCCCAGGACAGGATGTCTTCCAGGGTGTTGGTGGTGTTACCTGGAGGAATACAGAGGTAAATGAAGCAGATGCTTTTATGATGGTTAATTTTTAGAAGGCCTGCTACAAGTTCAGCTTTATTAAAAGGGATGGGATAAGGATATGGAGTAAAGGACAGCAGGTTGGAATAGACTAGTGCGACACCGCCACCTCGAGTACTTTGGCGGTCAGATCAAAGTGATTGAAATCCAGGGGGAAGGAATTCAGAGTCACTTAATGTGAGGTTTTAGCCAGGTTTCAGAGATGGCTACAATGTCAGGTGAGTTGTGAGTAAGCCAGGCATGAAAGTGGGTTATTTTATTTTTTAGGCTTTGGGCATTGATGGTGAGGAGTTTGAGGTATTTATTGGTGGAATTATTGAGTTGTGTGGGGGAGACAGAGGTGGAGGGTGTAGATGGAAGTGAGTATAGGAGGTGGCATGGTATGGAGGAAGTAGAAGAAAGTAGAAATAAAGGTTTTAGGAGTAGGACAGTGCATGACAGGTGGGGCCTGTTGGATGTAATAGAGAAGAGGTTAAGGGACTTAGGAGGGAAGTGGTGAGGTAGTGAGAGGCAGGTGGGGTGGAGGGAAAGTATTGTCAACAGTCAGGAAATTCAGGAAATCTCAAGGCATGATAAACCAAGAAATGATATACACACGGCAGGACAAAACTTTGGTTCTTTTGAGTGTTAGTACAGGTTCGGCTCAAGGGACCAGTACAGCACTGGGAAAGTAAGTGTTCACTTTAGATGAAAGTCAACAGTCAGGAAATTCAGGATTCAGATACTGGTACAGTTGTTTCATGCCACTCAAAAGTTGTATATATCTTACATGAACAAATCCATTAAATACTGCTTATCCAAATTCAGTCAACAGACAACAATTCACAGACAAAAAAATTAAATGCCATTAATATTCTAGTACCAAACTCAGACCAGTCTTTTCAGCTAGTCTTCTTAGTATCTTCAGCCATTGAATTCAAATTTGGTTCATCCAACAGGTGACCATTTTGACGAAGCTATTGTATATTCCTGTACAGATGTGGGTTTTGCCACACGAAAAGAGAAAGCTTTGTCAGCAAGTACTAATACAACATGAATAAAGTTGGGAACAGCATCTTGTAGGGCTTTGAAAGATTTAAAGAGCTCAGGAACTGGTAAATACAGACGAGCGACCAAAATGGTAAGTCCTAAAGCTCTGATTTCAATACTGATAAAACTGGAGAAATAAAAGAGTAAATGAACAAGGTCACAGCAATTACAATGTGGACTCAGCCAAATTGGATTCTTTGTAGAGATTATTATGACAGCACTTCCACTTCTGTCTCTGGTTCCAGGTAGACAGGCAACTCCAGATCAAAGAATGTTAAGATTAACTTCTTGTGCTTTAGAAGTAGTAGTCAATGAAAGTCTTGCAGTAGACGGGGATGTTAACAGCAACCTGTGTTGCATAGGTACATTCTCCTCACCAGACAGCAGTTGTGAAACGAGCACATCTTCCTTTTTTTCATTAACGTTTCATCAGTACAATTAAAATCTCTGACGTAACCTCTTTGTTATGGGATTCATTATCTTGGAGAAAAACTATGCATCTAGAGGTCGTAGTTCAGCTCATACCTCTCAAACAGACCGATTTATCCAGACTGATGTTTAGACCCTTCCCTTTCCTTTAAAGCACACATCAGTAAATACATTGATATTCTAACAAGTACTTCAGTAGATAATTCACTAAGGGCAGCCCAGGCACAACTTCACATCATATCCATTAGTGGTTAACCTTTTAAAAGCAAAACTTTTCAGTTCTCCATGCCCAGCCCTCAACTATATACTACCTATTATATGCAACTCCTTAAACATTTCTAAATCAAAGTGTCTCAACACAAGATGTCACTAATGTTCAAGTAAACACCACAATACCTCTCTCTAAAAAGGCCCACATTCTTCCAATTTGCTTAGAGTCTACATTTTAGCAACACTAATTTATAAACTCATGTACATGCAACAATACTCAAAGCTATCAACCATATTTGCCATACATATTCACCCTAGATCATTACACATTCTCCATGGACCATACCAAACAATCTCTAAATTGACCACCTAGCCACACTCTTCCCTGAAGAAATATCCTTCTACACTGCCAGCCCTAAACTCTAAAATTCTCCCTCATTGAATCACCACCAAACCATCACTAGCCACTTTCAAACTTCAGCCTCTAGCAACATTTATTTAGAACTGCCATATGTTCGGAAGTACTAAGGTAGCTGCCCTTGTGGTCCATTTTAAGCCAATTTCCCTTTTTGTGCTCAAAATAACCTAATACCAATTCGTTACAGATTGTTCATACCCATCCCATGGTTGATAATTACATATTACTCCTAATGAGAATAACTGGAAATATAATGATCTTTAGTGGACCATGCTTAGGATAAACCATTTAATAGTTCCATCTGTCCATAAGTAGTACAGGGGACAGTCCTGCGGTAAATTTCTGTTTCCTATAGAACATGTAAATGCTTTCATACTCAAGCATCACTTGAGACTTTTTTCATAAAATAAAATGCATTACTCTTACTGAAAGATTACTATAATTTGTATTGTACTTGATAGAATATCTAACAGTGGTAAGACCCATACCACAGGATCTAGGACACGCTACCAAAGTTTAACAGCTGTTGCACTATACTATAATCAAAACAGACTATTTACTAACCATAACAGTCAATTCTGTTATACAGCCAAGCCTGTTGCATTTTATTTTACAAGATCATAGCAGAAAATAGACCATCGTGCCTAGTTCACTGGTCTAAAAAGAATAAAATAAGTATAGTACCAAATTTAAAGAAACCATATAATACTAGCTTGCTTTCCATGAGCATTTGTACTATCGACTTTCTTTAAAAAAAAATAAACAAGGTTAAAATATTTCTATATCCTTTTTTAAATGGCTTGAACTGTAGTTCACATGAATCTCTTTCTTCAAAATGCAATCTGTTTCATTCAGTTCAGCAGCAGTCAACTAAAAGCATTATTTGATTAAATGAAGCTAAGTACAACAAGTAGATGTTCTACCCCTAATATGCAGGTGGATCCCTCTCAACCATATTAAATAAATATAAAATGAGGCGGTGCTACTTCATATAAAAGCAACCGTTCATCATCTTGAGAGAGAGAAACTATTCCATTTACCGCCAAGATGGTACAAACTCCTGAGTTAGTAATATTAAGACAAGATTTGAGGGGACAGACTATTTTGGCATTTTTATGGTTCTAGTTTCAATTTTCTTTTGTGCGCATCAGAGACTAATCTTTATATTATTACTAGGCTTTAGCTCTGGGATAATCAATTAAGTATTGGAAAGATGCTGCTACATTAAGGTAACATCACATTAGCAAAACGCACTCTGCAAGTTCCGTCTATACACTGATATAAAGAATGTGTAATGGAGCTCATGAATATATTAAACTACTCCCTCTGCACATAATGTACGAGTGTGTAATGTGACCTCAACTCCTACACCAGGCCACCACATGTGTGTGCCCAAGGTCAAACACTGCCTTAAGGAGCCTCATCTCACATTTGTATGAACTAACACACATTTCAATGAACCTAAACCTAGTTGGAACTGTAAAAGCACTGTCTAAGACAAATGGGCTAAACTAAATAAGACTTTCTGTAAAGCAGTTTAAAAGGTAATGAGGAATGGTGATAGTAATGGTTTTAACTGAATTTGCCTTTATTTTTGTGATAGTTACACACTGACTTTGCATATGTTAAAATGAACCTGAACCTCAAATATTGCAATTTTTCAATACTTCAAAGCAAAAAAATGTTATCAGAAAACAAAAAAAAAAAATCTGTATACAGCTCAAGAACATGTTATAAATAGCAGGAAAGTACAGCATTGCAAATGTAAAAGAACATATCTAGTTAAACATGACAATTTATGCCAATTTCCTTCCCTTCCAAAGCAATGTGGCCTTGTATACCTTCCAAGGGGGCATCCACTATGGTGTCTCTGGTAAGAGACCAGGATATTTCACTTGGTAAAACAAAGTTAAACTTCATTCTCTTAACCCCTCCATATCCCAACAACTTTACACAGTCTTGCTGCTTTTACTAACCTAGGAGTAAAACGGTGCATTATAAATACTTTCAGTACAAGGTGTCTGACACGTGCAATGCTTCAGACTCCACAAAATGTCAGAACAAAGACTTGCAGTTAGTTCAACTCGATTAAAATCTTTAATCACTACAAGAGGAAAAAAAAATCAAAATAAAATAGCTTTCTCCAACTATAAACCATGTTCCAGTGCATTTTTACCTCCAGTGGTTATTAATACCAGCTCTGGTGCAATAAATAAAAATACTGACACATCTCTAAAGTATCTTTAATATGGTTTGCATTGATGTCAGGAACACAAGAAATAAAATCTCACCTGACCCATAAATTACTTTACATATTCTAATCTGATATCCCAGTAATTTCTGAGAATTAACTGTGTAAAACAGTCTTAGAGCAGATAAGTGTTATAATGGTTTAGGGGGCATTGTTATACTTCAAAGGAAAAATTTTACTTCCTCTCCAAAATGTAAATTCCTTATTCAATTTGAAAGCAGTCGAAATGAACATGTTAAAATCTACATTGTAGAGTTGCTATCTGTACCACACTAATTGATCTGACACTCATGAAATTATGAATCAATGCCTGGTGAGGACCTGTGCTAGCTTTCTATAAATGTGAAATAAGAACTTACTACAATGGATGACCATGGCATTGATTGGAAGCAATCGTTTGAAGGGGCCTTTGATCCACAACTGCAACATTAAACGTTTACTTATACAACAAAAGAAGCAAGACAGACCTCCAACTATACTGTGCAACATTTCCCTGTATTGAATTAAGGTGGACTCAAATCACCTGCCAACATTTGCATGAAAACATACAAAACTCAAGATTCAGAAATACTACTTCATAATAAATGTGACAACATTTGATCATCCATATTAATTAATGCATTGAGGCCAAATGATTGGTCTACTTTCTTGGGTACCATTTGACAATGCCATATTTCAGCTCTGTTTTCTCCAGCATCCTGAATATCACAACATATACATAAAACACAAAAGGCAAGAAGTAGAACAGACCCCACTAAATTCAGAAAAGCATATAACAAAGACTGTCATCTCAATTAGTAATGAGGTTCTAGAAAAAAATGGCTAGCTTCTACTTTTCTGTTTTAACTCCATACTGTCCTTTTCACATCTCCTTGATAGTAAGATTTGAGGTCAATTTTCTGGTTCTGTCATGACTAAAAAAAGGATGCATCCAGTTGTCAGTGTCCATCTAGAATGCGCCTTCCAATCATTAATGTCCACCCTAAACATGATGTACATAAATATTCATAAATTAAAAGGCCACTTCCACTGGTACTGATATTCTGCCGGCATTATGGCTACTGTATACAATGCAGTCTGCTACCAAAAGCCTTAAAACATAGATAACACAAATATGCACTGTTTTGTGCAAAACAAATGCTATAAGGGGTAAGTCAGTAACATACAGTGCATAAAGAACAAAAAGCAACCATTCTTTAAGTGTAAATACAATGCAGCTAGATAAACCCATCCTCCCAATACTAGAGTGTGAGAACAGTGAAAGATGGGTTGATAGAATTTTGAAACAAATACAAACAAATAAAACGCTCAGTGTAAAGGCTGGCAAAAGGCAAACCATTAACCAACAAAACACCAAACCCAGCAAAGTCGCAGGGTAAAAACTTTTAATAGCACATTCAAAAACACAAAGATTTCGAGTACAACTCCCTTCTTCAGTGTGTAGTAACTCATTAAAACAGAAAATAAATTTAAATACAATTCTAAAATGCACAGCCCACCAATAAAAACACATTTCTATATGGCTTACCAAAAGTTCATAAAAATGTGTTTCCACCCCCTTTGAGACCCATTGTCTCAGGTACAGTTGGATGACATGTATAAGGACCAAGTCTAGAAATTATGACAAATGTCTTTTAAAAATCTCAAGAGATCATGTAATAAGAGAGGACTAGCAAAACCTTATTTTAGAGCTGCAGGTTATCAGACCAACAGAAGAAATGTGGCATTAAATAGGGATGGTAGCCTTACATATGTTACGATGTGTAATATGAGGACTACATCAGTAATTGAAATTATCAGAAGAAATTGGCCCATATGTGCTCAGAGATGGCCAATGTGATGGGATAGGTTTCTGCAGTTCTCATTTGGGAAACAGAAAAATCTAAAGCAACAGTTGCGTTATAAAGAGAATAACAGATAAGAATTCTAATCGTAATTTTAAACCTGGAACTAAACCTTGTTATAATTGTGTAAATTGTAGGTATATTACTAATTTAGTATTTGGACACCCCACTACATTGGAGACATTTGAATTAAAATGTACAGCTACTTGTGTGACAATGTATATCTTATTTAGCTACATGCTCACTGTGCACTTTTATGTGGTTAAGTGTAGCAGAAGGTTAAAAGATAGTATTACCGAGCACATGTCAGATATAAAGCAACATTTTAATCGATGCTTTGGCAAAGCACTGTGTTGATATGGGCACGAACCATACATTTTATTTTAGAGTATTACAAGCAGTCCAAATAAATGTGAGGGGGGGTGACCTGAATAATAGACTGGAAATAGCAGAATATAAGTGGATACTTGCTGACAAAGAAGCTGGTCTGCATGGAACTGTTAGCTTGAAACAAGTTGAGAAAAACAAATGTGCCTTTAAATGTTGAATAGTGTTAAATTAGCTATTTGATGACTGGAGTAATTATGTGTTTTTATTGGTGGGCTGTGCTTTTAGAATTGGATTTAAATTTATTTACTGTTTTAATGTGTTAATACACACTGAAGAAGGGAGTTATACCCGAAAGCTTTGTCTGTTTGAATGTGCTATTAAAAAGTTTTTATCCTGCAACTTTGCTGGCTAATGTCTGTATTTGTATCCAGAGTGATTTCTACTTACTTATGAGAAGTTATGTGCATGGGTAACCAAGGCTATTTGTAAAATTACTTGACTGCGATGAACTCTCACTTCACATTGTAATCATCTTTTTAAGGACATGGGATGCGAAGGAGCACAGCTGCTCTTTTTGTAATGATGCTGTAACACAGATCAAAACAAGCCCATTTCAAAAATACAAACTGTATTAAAAGACTAAACTATAATGGACTTTCTATAGCACATGGAGTACCACAATTATGCTCCAATATCAGGAAAAGTACATTGCTGTGAAGCATCAGAAATGTGCTTAAGCTTTTAAGTACCCCTGAATGTTAAGATATGGTCTCACAATACTGTTAAAACCTGAATATACCAGATAACAGAGAAGTGAAACAAAAGCAGAAAGCTGTCAGATACTTTGCTCTTCCAAACTTATATACAGGAAATGTTCCTACCTACTTGTCCATGCCTCTCAGCGGTCTCCAATTTCACTTAACATCCCTAATTTTGTACATACATGTGTATTTATATTTTTTTGCCCTGCCTCTTGTAAAATTAAAGTAAACTTTTTGATTGGTAACTGAATAATTGATTAGTTGCCGCTATTTATTCAACTAAGTTTTGGTTTTACTACTGTGGTCTGATGAAGCAATTGTGTTATTGCGAAAGCGCTTACCAACTTTATTGAAGTCTGCCTTTGATTTTAATATGCTATGATTTGTTTTACTTGTATTTCAGCTGTGTATCTGTACGGATTTTACTATGTTTCTCCTGTTGCTAAGGATTACACTCAGTCAGTAAATGCCTATCATTAAAGTCTTGTACGTTTTATTCAAAGTCATGTTGATGCATGACATTCTATTAACTTAAGTGAATTTGACCTATATTTAAAAACTGATCCTGATTTTGGTCCTTTGCCCAATCATTAGTTATGGCAATGTCCAGAATTCTTTGGCAAACAGGATGACAAGTATACTGCTGCCTATTGGGCAATGGTGCATTTTAAAAGCTGGTAAACATTTCACACTCCTACTTTGTTGCGTGTAACTGGTACTATATACATGGAGCAGATTCATACAGTAAATGTAATTGTGATCTTATCTTCATAGGTTCATAAGTGATTGCTAGGCTAATGACCACAATGGCCTTTTTAAGCTAAGCCATAAATTCCAAGTCTCTGGCAAGTTCTGATACCCATGATAAATGTAAGCAGGGGCTTGGGAAATTAAACATTTACAAGAAGGGGCCTGGGAGATGAACGATTTACAGGTTGCCTGTGTCCATTACAGACATAAGTGACAAACCAAGGATGAATTTCCTGTTCTCCATCCAATTGTCCAAGTTGCACTTGAATTGGGTTAGGGAGGAACTCTGCTTCACATATACAGACAGCCTGTTCCAGAGATGGAGTAATCCCATTTATATTCTAGGCAAGGTTCAAGTCTTAAGAATGGGCGATTCTGGTGAGATTTGTTTTGTGGGTATGCAGGAGATCCATCAGAGGGGGTCTGACAATGCGCTGTATGCCAGGCATAGATCCCCCCTCAAAAGCCTGTAGGAGACAAAATGCAGGGATAGGGCCTTGAGGCAGTCAACATAGGGCTTTTTACATGTACCCTGGATTATTATAGTAAGGAACGTCTGTGAATGCTCCAGTTATTGGATATGCCTGGTTAAGTACATACCAAGGTGGGTATTGCACTGAATGATATGTCTGATTAAAGACAAATACAGTGGAAAAATAGCTTCCTTGGACTTGGATACCTTTGTTTATAAGTTGCACAATATAGAACGATTTACTCACTACTGTAGACACATTATGGTCAAAGGCTAGATCACTGTCTGTTTATTCCCAAGTCCCCAACTACTGGGTCAACTCTAAGGGGTGTGTTGTCAATATGATAGTTACCAGGGGTGGATGCTTTCCCATGGATTCCATTATGCATTTCTTGACATTTAGTTTTAGTCCACTGCTCTGGTACCAGTTGTCTATCAGCTGTTGCTGGAAAACATTTGTAGTAGTGTGGTATTCAAGTGACCTTTCCTAATTTGCAATCTGCAAATTTAATCAGCCAGAGACCATTGACATTAGCCTTGACTTCAGAGAAGTAAACACCAAAAAGTAGCAGTCCAAGAACTGATCCCTGAGGGACTCTGCTTGTGACTGGCCTCTTTGTAGAGGTAGACTCCCTGATTCTAACCTCCTGGGTACTGTCAGAGTTAGTTGGCTATCCACTAGATTACATACAGGTTTGTACCTATCCTCGAGTTAATCAACAATGCCCAAGTGGGGTGTTGTGTCAAATGCCTTGGTGAGGTTAAGGTAGACAGTGTGAATCATTTTACCCTCATTCACTGCTTTGGTGGCCTTCTAACAGAAGTCCACCAGGTCAAGAAAGCATAACCTGCCCTTGAAGTAACCAAACTGGGTTAGGTCCAGTGTATGTAGGTTTACTATATCAGTACTGATTATTTCCATGGCTTTTCAGGCAAGACTCATGAGATGTCATGTTTCATGCTATTTAGAAGACATCCTGGTATATTGTCTGATACAGTATTCTTGGCCTTAGGGAGAGCATCAGGTACCTGTTCCCTACTGATAATAGGGGGAGTTGTATTTGATGGTATTTCCTAATGGAAGGGTGACTAGGAGAAAGGAGTAAAATTGGAAATGCATTTATAGACCAGGACGTTTGCTACATCTTCTGGCGCAGTACAGGTGGCTACATTTACAATGAGCTCTGCACACAACTGCCTTTTGCATTTGAAGTTGCAGACATAGCTAAAGAATGCCTTGTGGTTGTCCTTGGTCTGGGAGGCAAAACATTACTCAGATTTGGCTTTGGCAGACTCTGTCCTTAGAGTTGTTTGTTTAGTTTGAAAGTGATTTTATCCTTCTGAGTGTGCAACTCCTAATTTTTTCCAATACTTTCTAGCTCCCATTATAAACCAGATTGATTATGTGATGCCACCAGGGTAGCTTGTTTCTCATCTTAGTTCTGTACTTCTGGGTGGGTACAGCTGCCTCTATGCAGTTATTAACATGTTTGTATGGAGTTTCTGTTAAAAGTTCTGTATAGGCAGCAGTGTTCTTAGGGTTTATGGGAGCTTGAAATTTTGCCAGGCTATCACTTAACAGGTTAGCCTTAGAGTAGTTCCTTAATGCTGCAGGTTTAGCTGGGGGTCCAGGTTTTACTTTTACTTCAAACCAGACCATTTTATGGTCTGACTTTACCAGGAAGACATTACAGTAGGGGTGTGAAGCACTCTCCCATATTAGTGTGGACCAGAACAAACATGGTTGCATCCCTAGTTGGTGAATTGACCATCTGGTTCAAGGAGTATGTGTTTACAAAAAATAGAAAACTCTGTACCTGTACGTTTGGTGTCATACGATTCCCAGTTCATACTGGGGTAATTAAATTTGCCAATGAATATGGTATTGGGTTGGATGGTGAGCATTTCCAATAAGTTTAAATACATGATATGAGTTTCCCGTATCATAGAGGGGGACCTACAGCTTACAAGGAAGTGGTATTGGATTTTGCCTATGGTGATTTGAAACATGGAGCAGCTCAAGTATATTGTCCTGTTTGACCAGCCTTAAGGTATATTTATTTTTGATGTAAATAGAAACACCTCCACCTTTAGTCCCAGTCTGTGTAGTAGCTGGTCTAAATGTGGGAAAGGCATTATATACTTGCACTGTTGGTGGGCTGACCATGGATTTAAATCCTGCATCAGTAACCTCACATATGCCAGCATTCTCTAGGGTAAAGAGAGATTCAAGGGAGTAGAGTTTTTTTTGTTTAGACTCCTAGCATTGAGCAGTAATACGTCATGATTTTCTTTGTTTTGATTTGTATGTACTATAAGGGAAGACCATGTTTTAGCCAATATCCAAAAGCCTAGAAAGAAAAGGTGAAAACCAACCCCGGCAAAACAGCATGGTTTGTTGACCACCTATCTTCTTCCATGCTAACAAATATTGCACTCCCTTAGAACGCCAGTGGAAACTAGGCCAATTATGTCAGTAATATTTCATACTGTAGCATCATCCTTCAAGACTGAGTCACAGAAAAACAAATTAGATCAAGAATTGAATTTCTTGGCATTCATGCTCCAAACAAAAGTTGGTCATGACCCGATCATAATTCTACTACACTGTTTTGGGTATTAAGGTATTTAATTATAAACCATTTAGACAAATGTCATCTTTCCCAGCTACCATTTTTCTAATTATATACAAGCAAAGTACATAGAAGTGTTATCAAATGTCTGACCAGAAACACTGGTAATTAAATGAACTTATGCACATCGACCTTCACTTTAATTGACCAAATAAATGATAAAAGCTATCCTGGTCATAAGTAGAAAATGAAAACATTCTCTTTCTATAATGAAAGAACTAAAGATACTAACAGACATGATTTACAGAACAAACACTGTTAGAGGAATATTTTATATGGTAATGTGTAGTATCAGGGCTTGTGGCAGGATGGAATTACTAAGGATGTACAAATCACCCTACAGTGGGGGAAAAAAGAAAAGTCCCTGGTCCCTACTAGTCTGAACTCTCTACCATATTTAACTTGTATATATATGTATATATATATATATATATATATATATATATATATATATATATATATATAGATATATATATAGTGTGCATCTTTATATATGTATATATATATATATATGTATATATATATATATATATATATATATATATATGTATATATAGAACACATAAAAGGAAAAACACTAAGGGTAATGCTGCTTAATGCCAGTAGTCTCAATCTCAAGATGCACGCACTCGAGGCCCTTCTCAGTATGGAGAACATCGATGTCTGTGCTGTGACAGAAACCTGGTTCAAGGCTCCTGAGAGCACCCCAGCACTATCAGGTTTTACCTCATATCATGTGTTCCGGCCCCAAAATACGGACAACACCAAGAAAGGAGGGGGGGTGTCCATATTCATATAGGACACCCACACCTCAAGGTTGGTGGCAATGCACGATGCATCGGAGACCATCCAGGTGCAACTAACCATAGGCAAAACTGCTCTGCAATTTGTAGCATGTTACAGGCCACCCTCTCAAACTCAGGAACCTCACATGGCCTTCCTGAAAACACTAGAGTGGATAAATGTATCTCCAAACACCATCATACTAGGTGACTTCAACTACCCTAATATAGACTGGGAACACTACTCAAGCCCAAACACTCAAGCCCAAAGGTTCCTGGAGTTCATAAACTCAAATGCCATGGAACAACTAGTCACCATCCCCACAAGAGGTGAAAACATACTTGATCTCATCATCACGAACATGGGACCACAATGTTCAACACCGGAAGTATACCCCTCACTGGTGAGATCAGATCATAAACTAATCTCGTTGGAGGTCCTCATCCCGCCCCCACCTGAAATAAAAAAGACCACAGTGAAAAAACTTCTCAAAAGCAGACTTCACACTTCTAAAAACTAGTGTGGTCTCCTTAAAGGTCCCTGAGCCGGTGGTAAACATTACTCAAACCGCTGAATCACTTACAAATGCCTTCTACCAGCACCTACAGGACTGCATGGATCAGGCAATCCCAAACAAAACTAAGACTCTTTCTACCAAAGGCAAGCGTCCAGTCTGGTGGACCACAGCCATAAACAAGCTCTACAACAAAAGGAGGAAGCTACTACAAGATAGAGCAAAATCCTTGAAAGGTAAGACACCCTTGATCATTATAAGTAAAAAACTAAGAGCTCTCATAAAATCATCCAAGGCAAATTTTGAGAGAAAAATCGCCAAGGACTCAAAAGACAATCATAAGGCCTTCTTTAGCTATGTTAGAAACCTAGGAGGAAACTCCCAGATATGCTCAGAATTAGTTCAAAATGATGTGAAGATTAGTGAACCTACGCACATTGCCAACATACTGGCTGACAGGTTCAGTGCTAACTTCTCCCCCTCCCCAAAGGAGAGATATCTATACCAGAGGATTGTAGCCCCCAAACATCTCTAACGCCCAGGTGAGAACTGCTCTCTCCAAGGCAAAAAACACAGCATCCATGGGACCGGATGGTGTCCCCGGCTGTGTACTCCACGAAAGTACAGTTTTGTACCTACCATAAATGTAGATGTTCGAAGATCCACATTGCTGCAGTCCTTACACTTGGGTAGTCCGCTGTCCTCGGTCGGCCCGAATATCAAAGTATAAGGCTGATGTCGGTCAAGGCGCATTTGACTGACATCAGGACGTCAGGGTACAAATGCGCATGACCGACGTCATATCCTCAGTCTTTTCTTGCCCCAGATGTCAGAAGACCCTAAAAAGAAAGGTCAAAAACCCAAAAGACAGCAAACAACCAACCAACCACCCTTGCACTAAAAATATGTACAATATATACAATATATACAATATACACCATATTGACAACCCAATCCACACAACCGCCTCTAACTACAGAGGGGAAGGAGGAGGTAAATTGGACTGCAGCAATGTGGATCTTCAAACATCTACATTTATGGTAGGTACAAAACTGTACTATGTTCTTCATCTCACATTGCTGCAGTCCTTACACTTGGGTAGAATCCCAAGCTAC